>NC_141007.1:72933393-73161882 GCF_052327205.1 Somniosus microcephalus | reverse complement strand
TCGACCTGATTTGCGGGCCAGCTTAGTAGGAGTCAGCCGATATCCGGCTTTCCAGAGAAGCAGGAAGGGGAATGAGACACGGAACAGTCGCAAGAGGTAGCCTGAACTTTTAAAATTTATATTAAATACAAATTTCCCAGTCTTATAATAATACCTTCTGAAATCCGAAACATTCCGAAAACCAAAACTCAGCTGGTCCCAAGGCTTTCGGATAAGGGATAGTGTACCTGTATTTAACTAAAGTAGTAGAAAAAACTGACAGTATCCTGTCAGATGGCAAAAGGATGTGAATATTTCTAAAACCTAATGGATCTGCTCTCCAGCATCCAGGGAACAGTCCTGAAAATAGGCTCCCAAGGCCCATGATATTCAAACAACTGCACCCAATCATATTACCTGCTCAACAAAACAGCAACCAAGAGAGTGTGCTGCCTTCAGGAAGACAAGTCATTGGAGCTGGGAATGCTTCAATAAATCGAGAGTTTCAGTAGGCCAAGGTCTGGTACAATGAGGCCCCAATATATATATTTTATACTAACCACCCCCACCCACCCCAACTTTTCTGACTAGCCCTCTCTCAAACAAGTCCACTCCTTGCTAGTATTTACATCTTTAGTGTAACTTTTCATTAACATCAAGCAGTTCAAAAGATGTGTGGGGAGAACCAGGAGCGGATTAACAAATATTTATCATGCCTTCACGGTCAAATAGCTTAAGACACTGTCTAAGCTCACATGGACGATACCTACTTGGGAGCGGCCACTGCTAAAAAGCATTCTTAAGAGATTTTTTAGACATCCAAGGGGCAGAATGTGTCTATGATCAAATACAGACTTGTAAAAAAATGCAAACTTTTCCAATTTTTGTAATTAAAAAAATAATTCATTCATGGGATGTGGGCATTGCTGGCAAGGTCCGCATTTATTGTCCATCCCTAACTGCCCTCGAGTGGCCGGTGGCCATGTCAGAGGGCAGTTAAGAGTCAACCACATTGCTGTGGGGAGTCACATATAGGCCAGACCGGGTAAAGACGGCAGATTGCCTTCCCTAAAAGGACATTAGGGAACCAGGTGGGTTTTTACGACAATCCGGTAGTTTCATAGTCACCATTACCGATAGTAGCTTTTTATTCCAGATTTTATTTAACTAAATTTAAATTCCCCAGCTGCCGTGGTGGGATTCCAACTCTTGCCTCCAGATTATTAGTCCAGGCCTCTATTATTAGTCCAGTAACATTACCACTATGCTACCATTATGCATAAACAAAATCCAACTAAACATTTGTGCCATGGAAAATTATATTACCTGCAAATAAAGTTACAGATAAACATTGATATAGATGGACTGTAACAAGTTCAGCACATACCCTAATCTTGCTGAGTTTCATCTGGATCTTTCGAGACACCAAGTTAGACCAGTATTTTTCACCCAAGAAGTCCCAGAAGATTCTCCCAAGCAATGCATTGACCCAAGCCACTCGTTGTTCTGTGTCCTCGATTTGAATGTTTGGCAACTGAAGTGCAAAGAAAATATACAGGGCTATTGAATAATTCATAAAATGTTAAGAATCCATATTCACCAATACTGTAACACCAGGAATATTAAATCTGCTAGGATGACAACACAGCTAATTTTTTTTTTTTTTTACAAAATCTGATCAAAATTGCTGCAGTCTTTAGGAACTTTCACTTTTAAAAAATTGATTATGTATAGCATTTTGATATCTAGGATGAGGTGGAACTATTAGATAGAGCCAAAACAAATGCACACACAAGCTTATCTGAAGATAATTCTAAAACTACACAGCTGGACTCTGAACTAGAAGACCAGAGTTAAAATCTAAGTCTCAGTGCTAGCTATATCATTTTGAGAGGGAAAGTCAGAGTGCTTTGGGGGGGGGGGGGGGGGGGTGTGTGTGTGTGTGTGTAGAGAATAAAAGAAAGATGAAGCATCTTCTCATCCTACACATGTAGCCTTCTTGGAGTCAACCAAGAAGTAATATTGACAGCATTCATAGGGATATCTGCAGGCTCAACTGTCCTGCATTAAAGTTGTTTCACAATAGAGTTTTTAATAAAATAGTACCTGTACTGATATGCTATGGTTTGGAAGAAAAGTATCAAAAAGCAAAACCAATTTATTTTTTCTTACCTTATTAGCAGTGGGGCTACTTTCTGCACTGTGGACAGGACTTAAGGTAGGACTGGAGATTTCTTCAGGAATATACTTTGCCATGTACACAATATAGTCCAGAAGCATTTTCTGGCGCACACCAGATATGAGATCTTTCTGTTTGGATTGTGACATGATTTCTTCAACACTTCCCTTACTGCTGTTGCGACTATGTGTCAGCATTCCTGACTGGCTATTGTTCCTACTGTGTGATGGCACAAGCCCTAAAATAAAGCACAATTGATTAGAGTCATGTGAACAGCTGAATTACTTAAAAAAATTCCTCAATAGTTTTACATCCAGTCTCAAACATCAAGTCTGAAATGTCTGAAGCTTTTAATGTACTCTGAAGGAGAGGAGAAAAGTGAAGTAAATCATTGGGCTATCAAGACTTCAAAATTTGATATTAAATCTATTACTGGAAAGTTCAAAACATTGAATCTTGAATTACCTGCTGTAAATGATGCTACTCATTTCAAATAAAATTTTCCATTGCATTATTTTAATGAGCTGAACAGGCAATATAAAGAAGTGCAGAAGAGTGGAGATTCAAGCCAGGATATTAATGGAACAAATCCATTGACAGTAAAGGAATGACATAAATTGGGCAATAATATTGAATGCATGTACATTCAGGATTACAAGCCTTTAAAGGTTGCAATTCTAACATATTCTAGATGGAATTAATTTTTTTTGATCATTTAGATTGTGTGCTTTTTTTGCGCAACTTTATTAAACTAAGATTCAGCAGATCTAGTCTTGGAAATAAAATGAACAAGGTTATTATCAATGTTCCTTATGAAAATGGAATAGCACAGCTTCTTTGCTGCTTTGTAACTGCTAACCCCCTCCAGCCTTAAACCCTCCAAGAACTCTGTATTCCTTCATCATTACTTCGTAACATCGCCTGTCTCCGCCCTTGTCTCAGCTCATCTGCTGCTGAAATCCTCGTCCACGTCTTTGTTACCTCTAGACTTGACTATTCCAACACACTCCTGGCTGGCCTCCCACATTCTACCCTACGTAAACTTGGCCATCCAAAGCTCGGCTGCCCCTGTCCTGACTCGCACCAAGTCCCGTTCACCCATCACCCTCTGTTCGTTGATCTACATTGGCGCCTGGTTAAGCAACGCCTCGATTTCAAAATTCTCATCCTTCGTTTTCAAATCCCTCCATGGCCTCGCCCCTCCCTACAATCTCCTTCAGACCCACAACCCAACCCCCGCACCCCCCCCCCCCCAAGATATCTGTGCTCCTCTAATTCTGCCATTTTGAGCATCCCTGATTATAATCGTTCAACCATTGGTGGCCGTGCCTTCTGTTGCCTAGGCACCAAGCTCTGGAATTCCCTGTCTAAACCCCTCTACCTCTCAAGACACTCCTCAAAACCTACCTCTTTGACCAAGCTTTTGGTCACCTGCCCTAATTTCTCCTTCTGTGGCTTGGTCAAATTTTTTCATCTTATAATACTCCTGTGATGTGCCTCGAGATGTTTTACTACATTAAAGGCTCTATATAAATACAAGTTGTTATCATCTCTGGTCTCTTAGGCATTTCCCCACTCCCTTCACCCCACCTTTGGTGGCCGTGCCTTCAGCCGACCAGACCCTCAGTTCTGGAATTCCCTCCCTAAATCCCTCTGCCTCTCTCTTCCCCTCCTTTAACACCCTTCTTAAAACCTATCTTTGCAATCAAGCTTTTAGTCACTCCATCTAATATCTACTACTTTGGCTCTCTGCCAATTATTGTTTGATTACACTCCTGTGAAATGCCTTGGAACATTTTCCTATGTTGAAGGGGTTATTAATATTGTATTATTCAATTAGTTCATGATGTGTAATTTCTTATAAATGTTCAAGTGTAATATAATCCCCCATTTCTAATTATAGACTGCCCCCTCTGACCCATAAATTGAGAAAAAAAATGTCGCAGGTGTGTATAGAATGCCCCTATTTCTGGCTTTTGAAACGATCAATTGTTATTTTTGCAAATGGTACAAAGCAGCCATGAAACTGAAGACAGTCCAGTGTGGCAACAGAGCCGCTGGGCTTAGGGGTGTAGATTCCAATTCAATGAAATTAATGAGGGCTTTGGAAAGGTTCCAAAATAAAACTGGCGTGTATTCCACAAGAAACTTGATGAGCAGGAATGTCCAGCAGCTTTTCCAGGGTTGAAGGATACCTTGCTGTGGCTCAATGAGAAGTAGCAAAGAGTTGGGGGTTCAGCATGATCAAATTGAAAGTTAAAAGCCTTTCTATATATTGAAAAGGAAGAGGTTACCTACAGTAACATTTCAAAAGGGTGCTCGTGAGAGAGTGCATCCTAAGTGTTAGGTGCACGAGGCTTTGATGATGAATTGCATCAGGACTGTGGGATTTTGGACTAGTTATGCTACTTAATACAAAAGTATTCATATGATTATGAATTTGAGAATTCTAAGTTTTTTCTGCCGTTACTGTTAAGCTCCACTTTGAAATTTCCTGTCCTACATTATTAAAGTAAAATGTTACATACTTGGAGTTATGCCAGTTTCATACATTTTAAACAGTTTAATTAAGGTTGATTCATTCATTCCTAAGCCTCTTGCAAATGAGTATGTGTATATATACTCCCATTATTTTTTTTTTGGCAGGAAATGTGTGTATTATACTCCAAGATTTACAGTACTTAACAAAATGAGCAAGGGAAAATATGACAGCTTGTTCCATGTGATGACTTTGGGAGTATCCAAACATAATGCTGTGCATTAGTTGGTGCATGTGCTCTGCTATTAACAGCTTTACAAAGTTTATTTTTGGACCCCCCCCCCAACCCCTGACTTTTCCCTGCCATTTTCTCCTCTCTTCTCCTAAAGACTTTGACTCGGTTGCAGTGTTGTTCCACTGATCAGTTGCTCCCTGGTACATTGTCCAAGTGACTATTATTCATGTGTAAACATTGATAAGAGTGTAGGCAGGTCATTCAACCCTAGGGACTTGAGAATACAGCACATTGCCCAATATCCGCACACATGCACTTCTAGCAGGATTCACTGGACAGCAGTCTGGAGCAAGAATCCTGATTGATTTCCCCCTCCATAATCCCAGTACGCTAAATACAATTATAGTACCATTATCACCTTGGTTGAGACCACCTAACTCACCACAGACTGAAGCTGGGATCTTTGGTTCTGTACACCAACTACTCACTAGATAAGCTTGCTCAGTCATCAGGAAAGAATTAAAATTTGTAGTTAACCAACTAAGGTATATTACATTACGGAGCATGATAAGCTATGAGAAACACTGTGGGAGACTGCAGGGGGACAGATAGGTTAGGGGAGTAGGCAGGTACATGGCAAATAGTTCAACATTGGCAAATATAAATATTCTCCTCTTTGTCCCAACATGTAGTACGTGTTGGGACAAAAAAGAGAATTGAAATATATCCTAAACTGTAAAATTTTCAATTGAGTGGAGAAACAGAAGTTGAAGGATGCAGATAAACAGATCTTTAAAAACAGGAATGCAGGTGGACAAAGCTAAAGGGCAAATAGGATTCAGGGTTTCAATACAAGGCATTGAACACAAAAGGATAATTCTGTGCAAGACACTGATTTGGCCAGAGTTGGAATACTGTACATAATTTCAGGAAGGATATTGAAGCCATGGAAAAGATGTAATGCAGATTCACTAAGCTGATGCCTGTTATCCAACCATCTTCAGCTGCTTCATCAATGACCTTCCCTCCATCATAAGGTCAGAAGTGGGGTTGTAAGTTGAGGACTGCAGTGTTCAGTGCCATTCGCAACTCCGCAGATAATTAAGCAGCCCATGCCCACATGCAGCGAGGCATGGATGACATTCAGGCTTGGGCTGATAAGTGGCAGGTAACATTCGCGCCACACAAATGCCAGGCAATGACCATCTCCAACAAGCGAGAGTCTAACCACTGCCCCATGACATTCAACAGCATTAGCATTGCTGAAGCCCCCACCATCAATATCCTGAGGGTCACCATTGACCAGAAACTTAACTGGACCAGCCACATAAATACTGTGGCAACAAGAGCAGGTCAGAGGCTGGGTATTCTGCAGCAAGTGTCTCACCTCCTGACTCCCCAAAGCCTTTCCACCATCTACAAGGCACAAGTCAGGAGTGAGATTGAATACTCTCCACTTGCCTGGATGAATGCAACTCCAACAATACTCGAAGCTCAACATCATCCAAGACAAAGCAGCCCACTTGATTGGCACCCCATCCACCACCTTAAACATTCACTCCCTCCACCACCAGCGTACCGTGGCTGCAGTGTGTACCATCTACAAGATGCACTGCAGCAACTCGTCAAGGCTTCTTCGGCAGCACCTCCAAAACCCGCGACCTCTACCACCTAGAAGGACAAGGGCAGCAGGCGCATGGGAACACCACCACCTCCAAGTTCCCTTCCAAGTCACACACCATCCTGACCTGGAAGTTTATCACCATTCCTTCATCGTCGCCGGGTCAAAATTCTGGAACTCCCTCCCTAACAGCCCTGTGGGAGCACCTTCACCACATGGACTGCAGCAGTTCAAGTCGGCAGCACACCACCACCTTCTCAAGGGCAACGAGGGATGGGCAATAAATGCTGACCTTGCTAGTGACGCCCACATGAACAAATAAAAAAATCTAATTGTGATGAGAAACTTGGAAAACTAGGGCTAAATTCACTGGGATAATGAAGGTTAAGCAGGAATCTAACGAAAAGGTTCAACATTCTGGAAGAGTTTGAGAGGATGAAGTGAAAGATTATTTCCACTAATCTGTGAATTGATAATTTAAGATTAGTACTAGCAGCGTAAACGGGGAGGTCAGAAGAACTGTTCATGTAAAACGTTATTAGAATATGGAACACATTATCAAGTGGCTATAGAAACCAATTTAATAACATACAAGAGGGAATGAGGTTAACACTTCAGGAAAATTATTATTGGGCATAGGGAAAAAGCAGGGAGTTTGGATTGGAGTAGGTCACTAACGGCAGCACAGGTACTATGGGGCCAGTGGCCTGCACCAGTGCTGAGATTTTCATGATTCTAAAGATGTGCATTGTCCAACAAATTGTCTTCAATAAAACATGTTACATCATATATATATATATATACACACCTTTTTAAAACATCATATATATACACCTTTTTAAAACATATGAACATAAGAAATAAGAGCAGGAGTAGGCCACACGGCCCCTTGAGCCTGCTCCACCATTCAATAAGATCATGGTTGATCATCGACCACAACTCTACTTTCCCGCCCGATCCCCATATCCCTCCCATTGTGATTTCAGTAGCATAGAAAACATGGGTTCACCTGGTATGCCACCTCCTCCTAGACTGGCTGGTCGTTTAGCACCAACTTTCGATTTTGAGGCTGAAATGAATCTCTTGAACCATTCTTCCTTTTCTCTACCAGTCCTTCCAAAAAGATATAGAACTTGGTCCTTCTGGCAAATTGGCTTTGCAGAATCTTGTGACACAGATTTCCTTGGTTCCTCAAGTACAGTTTCAACTTTATCAGCAGGGAGCTTTTCCTCCACATTTTCCTTCTCCGTCTGGGTCTTTGACATAAAGTCATCTTGTCTGGCAAGTTCAATGCAAATTGGGTACTTTTTATTCCATACTCTTTTTCTAGCCAGACCCTTTGGAACTAAATGCACCTGTTAAAAATGAAGGTCATCCTTTTACATTGCGGTTTTCTATTTTAGTGTTTCTGAAAAATGGTTTTCTATTATCACAAATACATTAGTATAACCATTCTATTGAAGTTTAGCAACATAAATCAAGACTTAACAAAAAGGGGAAGAGAATCTCAGTCAGGAAATACTGCACAATAAACTCCCAATAAAATAAGTGTAGATTTTGACTTCTGGGTGGCTGACCAGAAGGCCATGTCGCTGGCCACCCACGTCACATGACCCTGATTTGCACGTTAAAAGGGGCCTACCACCGAAACAGGTAGGTGGTTCGGCCACCCACTGGTAGGCCTGTAAAAGTTGCAGTAGGATCATTGCGGGGTTAACGGGCGGAAAGGCTACCGACCCTACTTAGAGGTTGTCACCACTCTGTTAATGCCGCATTTCAGCAGGTTAAAATAGACTAACTTATTTTCTCAAATATTAGATATCTGAGCCATAGTGCTATGAAACACTGGAAACCAGAATATACACAGTGCATAAACACAACATACAGTATTCGATCAGGCTGCGCTTTTCAAACATTCCCCAACTTGTCTGCTGCTGCTTTTGTTTCTCATTTACCCTTGCATGCTCCCACTAGATCTCCTGTGTTGTTGCTCATGGGCAAATTTGGAAAACTGGTGTCTCTTTTTGTAATTGTTTTGCTGCTGCTCTTCCACTTCATAACCGTCTACCCCTCTATTTTACTGCCAGAGTTCAGCTCTCCTTTCTCTAAGCATATCTCTCACATTGTCATTGTTCTTGTTCTATTTTTCTCAGTCACCAATTGTTTTACTTTCTCATTCTTTCGAATCTTTGGTTGCCCCCCATTCTTTCTGCATGTCTCTCACACTTACTCCTTTATTGATTTACTCACTTTCTACCTTTTACCCTTTTTAAAGGCCAGAGCAAATGCAAGATGGCATCTAACATGTCAAAGTTGGTATCAGGGCAGATTAAGATGCCAGGAATAAGCGCAGAACATGAACATGAAGTGTTGCAGGATCCTCTAGGAAAGAGTGATCATAGCATGGTTGAATTTCAAATTCAGTTGGAGGGTGAGAAAGTAGTATCTCAAACCAGTGTCCTGATCATAAACAAAGGCAATTACAATGCATGAGGGCAGAACTGGCTAAAGTGGACTGGAAAAATAAATTAAAGGGTAAGACAGTTGAAATGCAGTGGCGGACATTTAAGGAGATATCTCTCAACTCTCAACAAAAGTATATTCCAGTGAGAAAGAAAGATTTTGAGAAGGGAGCACCATCCGTGGCTAACTAAGGAAGTAAAGGATGGTATCAAATTGAAAACGAAGGCATACAATGTTGCCAAGATTGATGGGAGACCAGAGGATTGGGAAATTTTTAAAAACCAGCAAAGGATGACTAAAGAGAGATGAATTGAGAGAGTAAACTGGCAAGAAATATTAAAACAGATAGTAAGAACTTCTACAGGTATATAAAAAGGAAGAGGGTAGCTAAAGTAAACATTGGGCCCTCAAGAGAATGAGACGGAGGAATTATTAATGGGGAACAGGGAAATGGCAGAGACTCTGAACAAATATTTTGTATCTGTCTTCACGGTAGAAGACACTAACAACATCCCAATAATGGATAATCAAGGGGCCACAGGGAGGGGGGAACGAAAGACAATCACTAAGGAAATAGTACTTGGTAAAATAATGGGACTAAAAGATGACAAGTCCCCTGGACCAGATGGCCTGCATCCCAGGGTCTTAAAAGAAGTGGCTGCAGAGATGGTGGATACATTGGTTGCAATATACCAAAATTCCCTGGACTCGAGAGGTCCCAGCAGTTGGAAAACCACAAATGTAATACCCCTATTTAAGAAAGGAAGGAGACAGAAAGCAGGAAACTATAGACCAGTTAGCCTAACATCTGTCATTGGGAAAATGCTGGAGTCCTTCATTAAGGAAGCAGTAGCAGGGCATTTGGAAAATCAATGCAGTCAAGCAGAGTCAGCATGGTTTTATGAAAGGGAAATCATGTTTAACAAATTTGCTGGAGTTCTTTGAGGAGGTAACGAGCAGGGTGGACAAAGGTGAACCAGTGGATGTGGTGTACTTGGATTTCCAGAAGGCATTCGATAAGGTGCCACATAAAAGGTTACTACATAAGATAAGAGCTCGCGGAATTGGGGGTAATATATTAGCATGGATAGAGAATTGGCTAACTAACAGAAAGCAGAGAGTCGGGATAAATGGGTCATTTTCCAGTTGGCAAACAGTAACTAGTGGGGTGCCACAGGGATCAGCGCTGGGGCCTCAACTATTTACAATCTACATTAATGACTTGGATGAAGGGGCCGAGTGTAAAGTAGCCAAGTTTGCAGATGATACAAAGATGGGGGGGAAAGCAAGTTGTGCAGAAGACTCAAAGAACCTGCAAAAGGGATATAGACAGGCTAAGTGAGTGGGCAAACATTTGGCAGATGAAGTATAATGTGGGAAAATGCGAGGTTATACACTTTGGCAGGAAAAATAAAAAAGCTAAATTATTTAAATGGAAAGAGATTACAAAATGCTACAGTTCAGAGGGACCTGGGGGTCTTTGTGCATGAAACACAAACAGTTAGCATGCAGGTACAGCAAGTAATCAAAAAGGCAAATGGAATGTTGGCCTTTATTTCAAAGGGGTTGGAGTATAAAAGCAGGGAAGTCCTGCTACAACTGTACAGGGTATTGGTGAGACCACACCTTGAGTACTGTGTACAGTTTCGGTCTCCTTATTTAAAGGAAGGGTATACTTGCATCAGAGACAATTTACTGGGTTAATTCCAGAGATGAGGGGGTTGACTTATGAGGAAAGGTTGAGCAGGCTGGGCCTATACTCATTGGAATTTAGAAGAATGAGGTGATCTTATTGAAACATAAGATACTGAGGGGGCTCGACAAGGTAGATGCAGAAAGGATGTTTCCCCTCGTGGGGAAATCTAGAACGCGGGGGCACAGTTTTAGAATAAAGGGTCGCCCTTTTAGAACTGAGATGAGGAGGAATTTCTTCTGAGGGTCGTAAATCTGTGGAATTCTCTGCCCCAGAGAGCTTTGGAGGCTGGGTCATTAAATACATTTAAGGTGGAGATACAGATTTTTGCAAGATAAAGGAGTGAAGGGTTATGGGGAGCAGGCAGGGAACTGGCTTTGAGCCCTAGATCAGCCATGATCTTATTGAATGGCAGAGCAGGCTCAAGGGGCCAAGTGGCCTATTCCTGCTCCTATTTCTTATGTTATATTCTAGCATGCACGAGTGAGAGAAATGGGGAACTGAGAGCTAGAAAGGAACACGAGGCTCTCCCGTATGTATATTGCCTCTCCTCACAATGGTGTTTTTCTACTCCCATCAAGAGGGCCACACTGTTCTCCTATCTGAACAGGCTCTCCCTGTGCATCAGTCTTCCCTACCCTTGGGCTTCTGTTCTTCCCCACTTTCAAATGGTGTGGAGATGCCGGTGTTGGACTGGGGTGGACAAATGTAAGAAGTCACACAACACCAGGTTATAGTCCAACAGCTTTATTTGAAATCACAAGCTTGCGATTTCAAATAAAGCTGTTGGACTATAACCTGGTGTTGTGTGACTTCTTACTTTCAAATGAGACATTAAACCATGGCCCTGTCTGCCCTCACATGGATGCAAAAGATCCTATTCGAATAAGAGGAGAGTTCTTCAAATGTCTTGGACAACATTTATGCCTCCACCAACATCACCAAACAGATTATCTGATTATTTATCTCATTGCTGTTTGCTTTCTTTCTAACTCTCTCTTCTCTGCCTTCTTCAGCAAGTGTCTTTCTTGGTATCTTTACTCTCTCAACAGCATCTCTCTTCCTTCCCCACTAGTGCTCCCCATCTTGCGCCTGCTCAGTATCAAATGGTTTCCCTGTTTTTATTTTTAAAAGATAAGGTGGCAGAGCAGAGAAAACCAGTTTGCCTATCCCCTTAGTCCCTCTCTAGTAGGTTTGTGTCAGCATTTCAGAGCAAATATACAGTCTCAGAATCTAGATATACAGTTGCATCTTAGAAATCCATCAGATCTAAAGGCTTACTATTGTTCCTTATTGCTTTGCTGTGTATGTTAATTGAAAAGTTAAGTGCATGCTGACCACTTCTGAACTTCAAGAACAAGTAATCATAAAAAAAACTTTCTAATAAAATTCAATAGCGTTAGACAGCATTCCTAATGTTGGCAGCCAGATAAATCTACCTGTCCTGTGATAGGCTTTCATACATTCTCAGCTCAAAATATTTTATGATTTACATAAAGACAGAGACTCATCTCAGAAGAGAACATAGCATTTGTCCTTCACATTGTACTAGTCACTCTGTACGAAGCAGCTTTGACAAAGAACAGTGAACAGGTCGTAACGATTTTAAAAAGTAATAATCTAAGGCTGCATTTTCACAGTGGGAGTGTTGGTATGAAGCTTCACTTTGCAAAGATAAAGTTGTAGAATTGCAGAATCTGGAGCAGTGAAACTCTATACGTGTATGGCAACTGTAGCTGTGTTGAGCCCACTACTAATAAATAAACCAGCAATTTTATTAAAAGGCTTCTCGATCAATGAAACCTTTAACAGCATATGCTTTATCAAAATGTTGTTAGATTTCAAACAAGTAATTTCTTAAAACATAAGATTACAATTCACTGCAAACAGAACCACACTAGGGAACAAGATCTTGAATATGAAATGCGAGGTTGCCAATGTCACTCCGAGCTCAGTTCATGATGCACTGCAGCTGCAGGGCTCGAGAGACATCCAACTTAATCACCCATGCAAGAGCTGCTGATTCTAAATCAGAAGCTCCTGTCCAATCTCTGTGCCAATCTTTCAACCCAACTCAATAACCTAAGCGTGAAGTCCACACCTTTCACTGATCAAATTTGTTTTATTAAAAAAAAGTCAGTTAGGAATATGCTGTGTGAGTTGAGTAGTTACTGCTCATTTGAAGTATTGAGTATATTGCACTTTATGATCTATGTATTTACACTCAAGTTTGTGATCTAGCCCAGACCTTATATGAAATAGAACCACAATGCGACCATATTTAATTATTCTCAAATCCTCAGGTTGTCGGTACTCACTCACCCTACTGTCCGATAGGTCATAAATCTTCTGGCTAATGTAAGTGACCTCTGTCTTGGCCTCGTTGAAAGATGCCCTTCGGGAAATATTTTTATGCGGTTTTGAAAGCCTTAGTATACTTCCTTCAAGACGAGTGAAGATAGAATGGGTCAGCGTAGCATGGTAGGTTTCAGGATCATAATTGTAAATTTCATTCATCCAGCCCTGTAGAGAAGAAACATGTAGAATAAAAGGATTGCACAAATGCAACTTCTTCAAATATACTTGTATACCAATGACTGTTCATGCCCAATATTAAACAGACAAACCATCAAAAAAACAAAATTCATTTCAAACTTGGTAAGATCCATTAATATGTAAAATCATTAATGTCATTGTAAATCTCCTTTGACCTTCCCCTTATCCTCTTTAAAAAAAAAAAACATGCTGGAACTTGAGAAATTTCTGCTCAGTAGAGTTCTGCCATATCACACCCATTCCAAAGTGCTTGCAGAACCAAATCTGGGACTGAAACGAATCCATCCCCCTCAACCCCTGCTCTGTAGGCTGCTCAAATCTTTCTTTAGCCAACCAGGCAGCATGGTCAATCCCAAAGCCATCACAAATGACCGATGTTGCACCATGATCATCAGGCAGGACAATAGAGATATTTATTTCTCCAGACAGAACACTTTTGTGCTTCAGATAACAAATGTAACCAGGGGCAAGTGAAAAGGCTGTAATCCTAAAACTCACGTTAACATTTTGGTTTGGGAATTTTCTTGAATGGCAACACGACAAAATGCCACCAACTAGAAACTGCCACCTGTTTTTCATTACCAATAATTAAAACAATGTCATTTATATTCAAGTAAAATTATTTGGATGGTGCTGGAAATCAGCAATGCTCATTTTGTAAATCCTGTGGTGATCTGGATAGAATATTAACTTGTATACACTGAAAAATTATTCATTTCCCTCCAGTCAACCAATCTGATTTAGGCATTTAATTTACTACAGTGCAAAAACAAAGGTTTGCAGATATATCCGACATAAATGGGTCTTCTGCACTCTATGGCTGTGTTGCGGCACTCCTCTCGGAGGCAGCGGTATGGTCACAGTGTGGCAAACATAAAGCAACCATTAGGTCTTCGACATGTGCTGCAAACCATTAGATGTTCCTACTACCTGTACTGGCATCTACAATCATCTCTCTTCAATTAGGCACGGCAACATAGTTTCTGTTAATGAGGCTCTGACATAGCCAGAAGAGACAAGTACTGTCATAACATTATACAAAGCTTGAGAGTTTTTCTGTGTGCTTTGCTTATGGTTCCAGCCAGAACCCATGACAAAGCTGGCTAAACTTATTAAGCGGAGGCAAAGAATTTTAAATACTGGTCATGCTGCAATTTTAATCAAACAGTTTTGCAGTTCAATATTAGGTTGTTTCAACTACCTTTTAATTTGTCATTTTTTTTCCCATGTGGAAAGGGGTTGAGGTTGAAGAAAATGGACTGTGCTACAACCAACTGCCAACTTGATTTTTAATACCAAGGCATATCTAAAGATTCTGCTCTTTGATTACTTCAGGACATTTTATATCTTTCACGTGTAGTAAAATTTAAAATGCAGGTTGGTCAGAATTGTAGGTTTAACATACTACAATCACATGCAAAATAAAGTTATCAACCTCAATTATGACTCAGTATCTATGGCGGTTTGCATAAGATTCAAAAGAATTTTATTACTTACCAAATTAGTTTGTAGCACAGAACCTATACTACTAACCATCTTATTGAAGTATAAATCTATATAAAATCTATGTAGTGTTTGACTACCCCAAGGCTCTACCTCCTATTTATTGAGGTCATATTACTGCTCCCCAAAAGATTCAGAACATATCTGAAGCAAGAACAACATCTCATAAGAAATAAATCACAGACTGAGTTATTTCTTTTTTATTCAAGTGCTTTTTCTGTTCATATTAACCATATTGCCTAGGGTTTGTTTTATATGAAATTGAATAAAATATAAGACTAACTGTAAAGACATTTATATGTATGGTCATTGTTACAATCCAGGTTCCCTCCCAACATTTTTAACACATGCTCATAGAAAAAAGGCAGCTTCTACAAGCATGTCTGGTCTCCCATGAACTGAAGTTTGCACCCTTCTGGTGTTGTAAATGGAACAGATCCCAGAGCACCAACAACCACCTTTTTACCAAGGGATTGCGCACGGATACCAGCAGCAGGCTGCCACACCCTCCTGTTGATGGGGAAGGCTGTAAATATTACATATGTTCCTGCTAAAATTGAGATTTATTTTTTAAGATAAAAGTGCACAGAAGAATAGTGAAACCAGCAGTGTTTGACTTAAACATAAACGGTTTGAAAACAGTAGAAAAATCTTAGTTCTTTTCAGTCACTTTTGATTGAGTCTCTAATTAATTACTACATGGAGGATGACTCCACGGAGTCCCTCTTGGCCACCTCACATGAAATAAACATGGCAAAGCAGGGAACTAACAATTACAGGGAAACCTCTTGTACAATTTTTTGGGAACTCTAAAGACAGCCTTCATTCATATCCCAAGATCAAACTGATTCTTAATAGTTTGGCATTTAAAATATTAACCATTTCTATTTGTTGCATACTCGTGAATATATAAACAATGGGAACCCCAAGTATTCACGATTACAGGTAATGAATTTTGGCTGCTTTCACTAATCTGCGAACTTGTATATATTAACATCTCTAAAGGGGGTCTGACCCATACATCAGGTAACCTTCTGACACAATTCACTTCTGAATACAGGCATTATTCAAACAAAGGAATTCAACAAATGATTCTCACTGAAATGCAGCCGAGAGAGTTTTATGCATTTGCTACTCCATAAAGACAAAACCTGTGTCTCAGCTATAGCTAAGTAAAGCCAATTTTAATCCACCTTACTTTATCCATCTAAAGTCATAAATGTTTTAATACATAAAGTTTTAGGCATGACAGAGCTTTGCTTCTATCTTG
Organism: Somniosus microcephalus; assembly: GCF_052327205.1. Lineage (NCBI taxonomy): Eukaryota > Metazoa > Chordata > Chondrichthyes > Squaliformes > Somniosidae > Somniosus > Somniosus microcephalus. The sequence continues at coordinate 73,145,904 of NC_141007.1, read as the reverse complement.
TGTGAGAACATTGTCACAAACATCTGTTCAAGATGAAATCATACATTATGAAAATTATACATAGTTTAAAAACATTACATCACACCATCAGGTGGAGAGCATAAAACTTACATGAAGGTAGAATTTGTACAGCAGATTTTGAAAACGTCACGAACATTGTTTTTATGTTTGGCAATCCTTCTAGCAGGGTTAACAATATTGGTCAAATTAAGCTTTTCTATTATTTACTTTCAATTCATTTCCAAAAGTCTTAAATCCAACAATTGGGTGCTTGTTTAAATGAATCTTCCCACGTTAACGTTAGTGAAACGGAGAAAGTTACTAGTTGTTCTACTGCACAAAATCTCCCAGGAGAAAAAAAATGATAGCATTAGCAGTGGAATGGTTTACAGGACAACTTCTTCATGTAATATGTGGCATTTGCAAGATCCAACATTAAAAAGAATATTGGAAGAATGAAGCCTTCCTCAAATTGGAAAGAATTTTGTAAAATTTAAAGGAAATTTTGGCTATGGATTGTCAAACAAAGTTTACTGGTGGCAAATATGCCCTTCAGGCAACAAACGAACAGGATTGGAACATCGAAGTGACCAAATGGTTGTACTAAAAATCAGAATCATTCTACCAAGTAGAAAACCAAAATCATTTATTACAAATTTACAAACAGGACTGCTCTGGTAGACCCATCGTTTCAGCCTGTTCTGGCCCCACTGAACTGATTTCTTCCCATCTCGACTATTTTTTCTCCCCTTGCCCAGTTTCTTCCCACCTACATCTGCGACTCTTCCAACGCCCTCCGTCAATTTAACAGCTTCCAGTTTCCTGGCCCCAACCGTCTCCTTTTCACTATGGACGTCCAATCCCTCTACACCTCCATCCCCCTCCAGGATGGCCTGCGGGTGCTCTGCTTCTTCCTTGAACAAAGGCCCAACCAGTCCCCATCCACCACCACCGCCTGGCTGAACTTGTTCTCACATTGAACAACTTCTCCTTTGACTCCACTCACTTCCTCCAATTTAAAAGTGTTGCTATGGGAACCTGCATGGCTCTTAGCTATGCCTGCCTTTTCGTGGGATATGTGGAACATTCTTTGTTCCAGTCCAACTCAGGTCCCCTCCCTCACCTGTTTTCTGGTACATTGATGACTGTATTGGTGCAGTTTCCTGCTCTCGCCCTGAACTAGAAAATGTCATTCACTTGGCTTCCAATTTCCACCCTTCCCTCACCTTCACATGGTCTATCTCCAACTCTTCCCTTCCTTGACTTCTCCGTCTCCATTTCTGGGGATAGGCTATTGACAAACATTCACTATAAGCCCACTGACTCCCACAGCTACCTGGACTACACTTCCTCCCACCCTTCTTCCTGTAAGGACTCCTCCATTCTCCCAGTTTCTCCGTCTTCATCGCATCTGCTCGGACGATGCCACCTTCCATACTAGCGCTTCCGATATGTCTTCCTTTTTCCTCAACTGAGGATTCCCCTCTATCGTGGTTGACATGGCCTTTGACCGTGTCCATTCTATTTCCCGCACTTCTGCTCTCACCCCTTCTCCTCCCTTCCCTTCCAGAACCACAATAGGGTTCCCCTTGTCCTCACCTTTCACCCGATCAGCCTCCACATGCAACGTATCATCCTCCGCCATTTCCGCTACCTCCAGCATGATCCCACCAAACACATCTTTCCCTCCCCTCCCTTTTCAGCATTCCGAAGGGACCGCTCTCTCCACAACAACCTGGTCCACTTCTCAATCACCCCCAACACCTCTTCTCCTTCCCATGGCACCTTCCCGTGCAAACACAGGAGATGCAACACCTGCCCTTTTACCTCCTCCCTTCCCACTGTCCAAGCCTCAACACTCCTTCCAGGTGAAACAGTGATTTACTTGTACTTCTTGCAATCTAGTATACTGTATTCGCTGCTCACGATGCGGTCTCCTCTACATTGGGGAGACCAAACGCTGATTGGGTGACCGCTTTGCAGAACACCTCCGTTCAGTCCGTAAGCGTGACCCCGAGCTTCTGGTCGCCTGTCACTCTAATTTTCCGCTCCATTCCCACTCTGACCTCTCCATCCGCGGCCTCTTACACTGTTCCAAGTAAGCTCAACGTAAGCTCGAGGAACAGCACCTCATCTTTCGATTAGGCACTTTACAGCCTTCTGGACTCAACATCGAGTTCAACAATTTCAGACCATAACCTCTGCCCCTATTTTTTCCCCACTTGGCAGCTGTTGATTCTGCCATTCCCATTTACACCTCATCTAGACTCATCTTTTGTTTCTTAACTTGTTCCATTACCATCTCCTTTTGCCTTGCACCATCATCCCTTTTGTCTTATAATCTCTCCTGCCTTCCATCCTATCACAGACCTTCCCTTTTGTTCTTTCCTCCCCTCCCCCCTTTCCCTGCACTTGCTTAAAAATCTGTTACATCTCTAACTTTTTTCAGTTCTGACAAAGGGTCAGCGACCTGAAACGTTAACAGTTTCTCTCTCTCCAGATGCTGCCTGACCTGCTGAGTATTTCCAGCATTTTCTGTTTTTATTACAAACGGTTAGATTTTTTTGAACAGTGACATAGGTTTGGCTAATGACGAGCCTTAGACAGCATCTAGCAAATGTTGATAATCTGCTACACAAGACCAACTTGTGTTTTAACATGAATAATTAGGAAAAAGTGGTTTAAGCAATCTAGAAAAGAATTAAAGTTTTATTAAAATTAATCCTGGTTAGAAACGGAAGAGTCATTAAATCTATATGGGCAGAAATCTAGACTGGAGTTCTTGAGGCTGAAAAAGCAGTATTGGGCCCCCAGGGAGGCACAAGAGTTCAGCATAGATAACTGATCCTTTGGAGCTTAGCAATGCCAGAAAAAGCCAATTGCAAAGTACAAAAGCAAAGATTGAAAACACATGCACCTTAAAATTACAAGATTTTTTCAGTAAAAATTGGAGTTGAGGCTATCCACAATCTATTCAATAAATAATTGGAAGATTGAGCAGTTCCTGAGGGTATGGAGAAAAACAATAGTGGCACCAATGTTCAAAATGGAGGACAATGAGAAATTACATTACTAGTAAAGTTTTTATGACAAAGAACACAACAATTAGTGAATTATCAAAAGTCTATGAAAGTAATCAATGTATAACTATAATTAATAGCTCCATCCTTTAAATGCAGTTATGCAGGAAGTGATCCTTGGTACAATTTGGTCATTAAACTTCAGTAAAATCAAATTTACACCATACTCCGTTTAAATCATAGCTGTGTTTCTTGCTTTAACCTTTCCAAAAAATTGAAAAGGCCCAGCAGGCATTTGGTGTTTTGAATAGAACTGAACCAAAAAGTGCAATACATCAATGAACTAGGGCAGCAAATGAATAAAGGAGAAACAGAAACAAAAAGGGGAGGTTAATAGCAAGGCCAAAGAATCCTAAATAATACAAAATGCTAAAGAGCTGGGGTTATCATTAAAACAAGAGGCAAGAAGCAGGGGGTGCTGGAAGAGCAAGAAGTAGGGACGTGGAGCAGGGCGGCAGAAGCTCGACCAGGAGCCAGCAGTTGAAATGTTGAAGAACGGAGGGTGGCATTTTTGTGTGAACAGTAACAAGCAGGCATTGGAGTGAAACATTGAGTAGGGAGCGAGACAGCCTTTAGGGAAGAAACATAGAAGATAGAAGTAGGCCATTCGGCCCCTTGAGCCTGTTCCGCCATTTAATGAGATCATGGCTGATCATCCAAATTCAGTACCCTGTCCCGGCTTTCTCCCCACATCCCTTGATCCCTTTAGCCTTAAGAAATATATCTAACTCCTTCTTGAATATATTTAATGAATTGGCCTCAACTGCCTTTTGTGGTAGAGAATTCCACAGGTTCACCAGTCTCTGGGTGAAGAAATTCCTCCTCATCTCTGTCCTAAATGGCTTACCCCTTTTTAGACTGTGACCCCTGGTTCTGGACTCCCCCGCCATCGGGAACATCCTTCCTGCATCTACTCTGTCTAGTCCTGTTAGAATTTTATAAGTTTCAATGAGATTCCCCTCTCATTCTTCTAAACCCCAGCGAATATAAGCCCAATCGACCCAATCTCTCCTCATACGTCATTCCTGCCATCCCAGGTATCAGCCTGGTGAATCTTCGCTGCACTCACTCCATGGCAAGAACATCCTTCCTCAGATAAGGCGACCAAAACTGCACACAATACTCAAGATGTGGAATAACAGAAAATGCTGGAAAACCTCAGCAGGCCAGGCAACATCCGTGGAGAGAAATTAAGAGTCGACGTTTCGGGTCTAACCCTTTTTCAAAACTGGAAAGGAAATGAAATAGATCGAAAGGCAGGGCTGGGAGAGAACAAAAGAAGTGAAGAGACATTAAGAGGTATTCAAAACGAGACGAGATGGTGATAGGACTAGTGGAGACAAAAGACGGCTCAGATTAGGTGTGAAATGTTCTGGCAGAATGAGACAGCTGCCATGTGGGAGCTCAAGATGTGGTCTCACCAAGGCCCTATACAACTGCAGCAAGACATCCCTGTTCCTGTACTCGAATCCTCCAGGATCAGCCATGATCCTATTGAATGGCAGAGCAGGCCCGAGGGACTCCTATTTCTTATGTTCTCTCACTATGAAGGCCAACATACCATTTGCCTTCTTAACCGCCTGCTGCACCTGCATGCTTACCTTCAGCGACTGGTGCACAAGGACACCCAGGTCTCGTTGCACTTCCCCTTCTCCCAATCTATTGCCATTCAGATAATAATCTGCCTTCCTGTTTTTGCCACCAAAGTGGATAACCTCGCATTTATCCACATTATACTGCATCTGCCATGCATCTGCCCAATCACCCAACCTGTCCAAATCATACTGGAGTTTCTCAGCATCCTCCTCACAGCACACACGCCCACCCAGCTTTGTGTCGTCTGCAAACTTGGAGATATTACATCTAGTTCCCTCGTCTAGATCATTAATATATAGTGAACAGCTGGGGTCCTAGCACCGATCCCTGCGGTACCCCACTAGTCACTGCCTGCCACTCGGAAAAAGACCCGTTTATTCCAACTCTTTGCTTCCTGTCTGCCAACCAGTTCTCTATCCAAGTCAGTACCTTACCCCCAATCCCATGTGCTTTAACTTTACACACTAATCTCTTATGCGGGACCTTATCGAAAGCCTTCTGAAAGTCCAAATACACCACATCCACTGGTTCTCCCTTATCTATTCTACCAGTTACATACTCAAAAAATTCCAGTAGATTAGTCAAGCACGATTTACCAAGAGCAGAATTGTAATTCTTTTTAAATGGACAGCAAGGCACCATAATGTCCATTTGGTAGCAGTGAGCAGTTGCAGCAAGCAGGAGTATTAATTTCCCCCTCTGTGCCAGCAGAGGCTGCCATGGGAGAACAGGGCTGATGTGGATTTGCGGAAAACCAACCAGGTATAACAGCCAACAGTACAGCCATGGCACTGGAAGAGTGGACCCATAGACATAAGAACGTAAGACCATAAGAAATAGGAGCAGGAGTAGGCCATTTGGCCCATCGAGTCTGCTCCACAATTCAATAAGATCATGGCTGATCATCTACCTCAACTCCACTTTCCTGCACTATCCCCATATTCCTTGATTCCCTTAATATCCAAAAATCTATCGATCTCTGTCTTGAATATACTCAACGCCTGAGCCTCCACAGCCCTCTGGGGTAGAGAATTCCAAAGATTCACCACACTCAGTGAAGAAATTTCTCATCTCAATCCTAAATGGCCGACCCCTTATTCTGCAACTGACACTCCTGGTTCTAGACATCCCAGCCAGGGAAAACATCCTCCCTGCACCTACCCAGTCAAGCCCTGTAAGAATTTTGTATGTTTCAATGAGATCACCTCTCATTCTTCTAAACTCCAGAGAATATAGGCCTAGTCTACTCAATCTATCCTCATAGGACAATCCCCCAATCCCAGGAATCAGTATGGTGAACCTTCGTTGTGCTCCCTCTATTGCAAGTATATCCTTCCTTAGGTCAAGAGACCAAAACTGTACACAATACACCAGGTGTGGTCTCACCAGGGCCCTATGTAATTGTCTTTACTCATATACTCAAATCCTCTTGTAATAAAGGCCAACATACCATTCGCTTTCTTAATTGCTTGCTGTACCTGCATGTTAACTTTGTGATTCTTGTACAAGGACACCCAGGTCCCTCTGAACACCAACATTTCCCAATCTCTCTCCATTTAAAAAATACTCTGCTTTTCGATTTTTCCTACCAAAGTGGATAACTTCACATTTCTCCACATTATATTCCATTTGCCACGTTCTTGCCCGCTCACTTAGCTTGTTTATATCCCCTTGAAGCCTCTTTGCATCCTCCTGACAACTTACATTCCCACCCAGCTTTGTATCAGCAGCAAACTTGGATATATTACATTTGGTCCCCTCATCCAAATCATTGATATAGATTGTGAATAGCTGAGGCCCAAGCACTGATCCTTGCGGTACCCCACTAGCTACAACTTGCCAACCTGAAAATTTATTCCTACTCTTTATTTTCTGCCCGTTAACCAATCCTCAATCCATGCTCGTATATTACCCCCAATCCCATGAGCACTAATTTTGTTTAATAACCTCATGTGTCACCTTATCGAATGCCTTCTGAAAATCCAAATACACCACATCCACTGGTTCCTCCTTATCTATTCTGCTAGTTACAACCTCAACATATTCTAATAGGTTTGTCAAACATGATTTCCCTTTCATAAATCCGTGTTGAGACTGCCCAATCCTATTATTATTTTCTAAGTGCCCTGTTACCACGTCCTTAATAATAGATTCCAGCATTTTCCCTTCTACTGGTGTCAGGCTAACTGGTCTGTGTAGTTCCCCATTTTCTCTCTCCCTCCTTTCTTAAATAGTGGGGTTAAATAGTCAACCCAGCTGTGGGCAATGTTATTGTTTGAAGAAAATAAAGTGCAGCACTGTTTTTATTCCCCTATTTTTGGGGGGGGGGGGGTACCTTAATAGCTGTTTCTGAATCCAAGGTCAAGAGTACTCAGTTTATTATTTTTTTTATTAAAGAGTGTCATTTTCTTCTCTGACCCTCAGGTGGCTGAAGGCCAAGTGTGGATCATCATAACGAGCTTTTTGCTGTGGGCAAAATCATTATTTTTTTTAAAAAGCTTGAGGGATCAGAGAGTGCCACCATAAGTATTGATATATAAAGGTCAAAATATTTTACTCATAATTGAGGGGGAAAAATTTAGAAAAAACCCAAAGTGGCAGAAAGAGAATGGGCAAACTCGTCGCATCACCATTTAGTGGTCACAACGCACAACTACATTATGACAGACACCTATTTACATTGGAAAATTGCCATTAAAAATGTAAAACTTTTTTACATAAGTGTTTTACATTATAAGCATGAGGATGACAAAGTTGGACAAGTAGAGTGCGTATACTATATATAAGTTTTTTATATATAGATTTATTTTATACTAATGCACAGCATGTGGCATTGTATGCAGTAAATCAGTGCATTCAATCTTTCTCTTACTTATCTATTGTCTGTGTGCTGGTTCATTTTCTCTTCTCTGACCTTTTGTTTTGAGTAGGTTGGGATGGGGTGACGGGGAAGGGACCGGTTGAGGGATGCAAGCTGCATTTCTTACCGGCAGGCGCAGGTGGGTGTGGAAGGGTAGCCACAAAAGGCCGCAGACTGTACTTTCAACGAATGGGTGCAGGGTACTAGTGAAGAGTGGAATCCGGCCAAGGCCTCAAGCCAGGTCACGTAGGAGGGAAACTATGACCAATCTAGGGTATCAAGAGTTTCTCTGAGATAGGAAGACACCAGTTGATTTGTGAACCACAGATGGTAGGTACAGAGAAGCATCTGACCAGGTTTGCAGGCCAGATTTTGGTCACAAGTGGGGAAAGGGAGTTGATCAGCTTCTTCTGGTGCAACAGTAATCAGTTGCTCTGCACCAGAAGCAGCTCCAATTGAACCAAATAGAGCTATCAGTGATGCGTCCAATGTCCACGTCTAGAAATTGATGGGATTTAAACATCCCTGCAATGCCGAGGTCACCCCATAATACTACTCCTCTGGGTATACGAGGTTGCATCAGTTAAAGTGAAGGACATTTCTATGGCATCTCCTGATGGCTGCAAAGTAGATATCTTTGAAGCAGTTGAGGCACACGATTACCACACTACGATTCAACAAAGGAGGACAAAGGGATTCATTAAAAAAGGGAAAATAGAATACGAGAGTAAGCTTGCAGGGAACATAAAAACTGACTGTAAAAGCTTCTATAGATGTGAAGAGAAAAAGATTGGTGAAGTCAAGCATAGGTCCCTTGCAGTCAGAATCAGGGGAATTTATAATGGGGAACAAAGAAATGGCAGACCAATTAAATACATATTTTGGTTCTGTCTTCACAAAGGAGGACACAAATAACCTCCTAGAGATGTCAGGGAACATAGGGTCTGATGAAAGGGAGGAACTGAAAGAAATCACTATGTGTAGGGAAATGGTGTTAGGGAAATTGATAGGATTGAAGGCCGATAAATCCCCAGGGCCTGATGCTCTACATCCTAGGGTACTTAAGGAAGTGGCCCTAGAAATAGTAGATGCATTGCTGATCATCTTCCAACATTCGATGGAATCTGGAACAGTTCCCATGGATTGTAGGGTAGCTAATGTTACCCCACTATTCAAAAAAGGTGGTAGAGAGAAAACAGGGAATTACAGACCGGTAAGCCTGACATCGGTAGTGGGGAAAATGCTAGAGTCCATTATAAAAGATGTAATAGCAGAGCACTTGGAAAACAGTGACAGGATCGGACAAAGTCAACATGGATTTACAAAAGGTAAATCGTGTTTGACTAATCTACTGGAATTTTTTGAGGATGTAACTAGTAAAATAGATAAAGGGAGAACCAGTGGATGTGGTGTATTTGGACTTTCAGAAGGCTTTCGATAAGGTCCCGCATAAGAGATTAGCGTGTAAAGTTAAGGCACATGGGATTGGGGGCAAGGTATTGACTTGGATAGAGAACTGGTTGGCAGACAGAAAAGAAGAGTTGGAATAAACGGGTCTTTTTCCGAGTGGCAGGCAGTGACTAGTGGGGTACCGCAGGGATTGGTCCTTGGACCCCAGCTATTCACAATACAGGTAGACTACCTTTTATCCGAACTTCCGAAAACCGAAACCCTCTAAAAACCGAAGGTTTTTTCGTTCAGCGTAAGACGTGCGCACGACATGACCAGAGTGGCGCACGACCCCGACCCCCTGCCGACGCGGACTCCCGCCGACCCCCACGCCAATCCACCCCCGACAAATTTCCCAGTCTTATAAAATACCATCCGAAATTTTCCGAAAACCGAAACATGGCTGGTCCCGAGGTTTTCAGATAAAGGATAGTCTACCTGTATATATATTAATGATCTAGACAAGGGAACTAGATGTAATATCTCCAAATTTGCAGACGGCACAAAGCTGGGTGGGCGTGTGTGCTGTGAGGAGGATGCCGCGAAACTGCAGGATGATTTGGACAGGTTGGGTGATTGGGCAGAAGCATGGAAGATGCAACATAACGTGGATAAATGTGAGGTTATCCACTTTGGTGGCAAAAACAGGAAGGCAGATTATTATATGAATGGCAATAGATTGGGAGAAGGGGAAGTGCAACGAGACCTGGGTGTCCTTGTGCACCAAATCGCTGAAGGTAAGCATGCAGGTGCAGCAGGCAGTTAAGAAGGCAAATGGTATGTTGGCCTTCGTAGCAAGAGGCTTTGAGTACAGGAACAAGGATGTCTTGCTGCAGTTGTACAGGGCCTTGGTGAGACCACATCTTGAGTAGTGTGTGCAGTTTTGGTCGCCTTATCTGAGGAAGGATGTTCTTGCCATGGAAGGAGTTCAGCGAAGAATCACCAGGCTGATACCTGGGATGGCAGGAATGACATATGAGGAGAGATTGGGACAATTGGGCTTGTACTCGCTGGAGTTTAGAAGAATGAGGGGGGATCTCATTGAAACTTATGAAATTCTGACAGGGCTGGACAGACTAGATGCAGGAAGGATGTTCCCGACGGTCGGGGAGTCCAGAACCAGGGGGTCACAGTCTAAGGATAAGGGGTAGGCCATTTAGGACAGAAATGAGGAGGAATTTCTTCACCCAGAGAGTGGTGAACCTGTGGAATTCTCTACCACAGAAGGCAGTAGAGGCCAATTCATTAAATATATTCAAGAAGGAGTTGGATATATTTCTTAAGGCTAAAGGGATCAAGGGGTATGGGGAGAAAGCAGGGACAGGGTACTGAATTTGGATGATCGGCCATGATCACATTGAATGGCGGAGCAGGCTCGAGGGGCCGAATGGCCTACTCCTGCTCCTATCTTATGTTTCTATGACTGAAGGCAGGGTGAGCATGTTGAGCTTCTCAATTTCCCCCCCCTAGTTTTTGAAACCTTCTAGCGGAGTGTACAAAGCGAAGCCTTGATCACCCTCTCACACGGACATAAAAGATTCATGGCAATTCAAAGAGGAGCAGGGGAGTCCTTCTGGTGTCCTGACAACGTTTATCCCTCAACCAACACCACTAAAGCAGATTAACTGGTCATTTATCTCATGGTTTGTGGGTCCTTGCAGTATGCAGATGGTCTGCCGAGTTTCCTTATGCTGGAAAGAATAAACTTGAATTTAAAGAGACTTTCATGACTTCAGGACACTATACACTTCAAAAGTACTTAATTGGCTGTAATCACTGTTGGAATATAGGAAAAGCAGCCATCAATTTGCATACAGCAAGCTCCCACAGTCATGAAATAAGTGACCCAATCATCTGCTTTAAGGAGTTGATTGAGGGATAAATATTGGGCAGGACACCGAGCAAACGCCCCTGCTCCTCTTCAATTAGTGCCATGGGATAGTTTACATCCAGCTGAGGGGACAGGCCTTGGTTTAATATCCCATAACAGACCCTTCAAAAGTAGCTCATTGACTGAAGCATTTTGGGATGTCCGGCGGTCATGAAAGACACCATATATATATGCACAAGTTCTTATTTTTACAACTGGAGACTAAAAAGGCAAATTGCCTTTAATGTGCATAAAAAGAAAATTGCAAGGGACTCCAAATTATAAGTATGATTAACAATTCCAGAGAAATAAACTTACTTTCTAGAAACTAGCATGTTCCAATTATTGAATAGTCTTCAAAGGCTTTTAGCAAAAATCAAGAGCCTGATTTGAATTTCAAAAGGTTGTTACTTCCAGGACACAATTTCAATGATGCTGCTATATTTACTATTTTAGATGGCATTTCTGACAGAGTGCCATTATATCAATGAAATAAATTAGGCTCGGCTTTCATTCACATGCATAATTCAGAAGCTGGTACAATGCAAAATTTGCATTATTGTAATAGGCTTCTAAACATATTAACATAGATTGATAGTATTCTGCAGGATATGTCAGTTTGTTAGGAAAAAGTTTAGTCCTACCATTTCAACTGAAAGCTACAAAAAAGGTCACAGATCTAATTTCCTAGTTTACTTCAAAAATATTACTCTAAGAATTATTTTCATTACTAGATGGAACATTAATCAGAAAACCTATTGTACTAAACTGCCCATATGGTAAGAGTAACAGTAATAGGATAATAACTTGTATTTAAGGAACAGACACTAAGCCGGAGAACACTTTGGAGATATGACTGAAAGCTTGATTTGGAGAAGGTTTTCAATAGGTGGAGTGATAGAAGTGGTACAGGGGTGGGTTTAGGAAGGAAATCTGAGAAAATAGGGCCCAAGGTGGCTGAAGGCTCAGTGACCAATGATGGGACAAAGGGAGGAAATGTAATCCACCAAAGGCCAGAGTTGGTGGACTAGGAGCTATACAGCTAGAAGACGATACAGAGCTAGGGCGAGGCCATGCAGAGATTCGAAAATTTGTACAAGGATTTGAAATTCAGTGCAGGTCAGGAACACTATTTATATAGTGCCTTAACATAGTAAATCGCTCCACCATTGGCGGCCATGCCTTCAGCTGCCAAGGCCCTAAGCTCTGGAACTCTCTCCCTAAACCTCTCTGCCTATCTACCTCTCTTTCCTCCTTTAAGATGATCCTTAAAACCAACCTCACCTAACCTAATATCTCCTTTGTGACTTAGTGTCAAATTTTGTCTGATAACGCTCCTGTGAAGTGCCTTGGGACATTTTTACTATGTTAAAGGGGGATATATAAATACACATTGTTGCTGTTGTCGTCAAGGGTGACCCAATATATAGATGGTCATGATTCTTAAGATTATGATAGGTAAGATAGTGGGGTATTGTTTGTCAATGAGAATTTAAGATAAACAAAAAAGTACTGGGGGTGGGGGAATGGTTAGGAAAACATATCAATGCAGAGGATGGAATGCTCTGCAACAAACTACTGTTTGGGCAAGGTGCATAAATTCTTGAAAAAGAGGAATATTGAAGGCACGAGGAGCAAGCAGAATAGGATTAAATGAGACGACTTGTGAAAAAAAAGTGGTGCAGACTTGGAGCAAATTGCCCGTTGCTGTGCTGCAACATTCCACGATTGGAGATTCACACAAGAATGGCCACGTGGAAGAGACGCCCAAGGTCCACCACTGTACATGAAACCACACATCAGCACCTTAAGAGGAAAGGGGAAAATACAAATGATCTCGTAACAGGCAATTAGCCAAGACCACTGGTATGAAAGACAGCCTTGTGCAAAACAGCACCCACTCAGAGCCAAAATATTCTTCCTTCTCACTGCTTAACAATAATAGCAAGTGTTTTACAAAGGATGTGCATCCAACATGCAGACTTGACCCAAGCATCAGTTTACTTGGAGTCAGCACATTACTCAGCAATGAAATTGATGTGTGCTGGACTCTTAATACTGACACCAGCCCAAGTACTTTTTGAATGCCATACTTCTCTGAAAATAAGCACAAGAGCCCGGTGATGGCAGCATTCATTGTGCTACACTGGAGAAAGATTTTAACGTTAAAAAAAAAGCTTGCTATTTTATTATTTTGAGAAACTACCAGCTGTGCATTGCAAAGGCTCAGAAATAATAGATTTTTTTGCAATTTAGCCCCCTTAATATGTCATTATGGTATTGGAGTGGACACATTTTGTTTTCAGCAGGTTGGGGCAGAGGTTTGAGTTGTGTGGAGGATGGAAGAATTATAAGAATATACTAATACTTTTCCATTGTTTTATGTGCACAGGAGTGGCAATGTAGTATAAGGAATAACTGCTCTGTACTATAGACTGGTCTGGTGTGCTGCACAGGGACCATTGGCATTCCTGTTTAAATTAGTCTTGTGTTGCAATATTATATACAGAATTAAAATAGTGCTAATAAGTCATTTTCATTCTAGACCAAAACCATAAAACATATCACCAGTGTTCATTACTACTATATTGGGTCAGCCCAGACGTGAGGAGGAATAATACACCTGGTGTAGCTTCAGGCTTAAATATTATAGGGCAGAATGAGAATGAAGAGCAGAAACCTGCAGTTTAATTAGTGTTTGTCTGAAAAAAAATGACCAATTCTAATTTAGTTTTATCTTCAGCCTCAGTGTAAACTTATACTTCAACCCATAATAGGTTGGTGATCATAAAGCCAGTACCGCAAATGTCAGATGTGAATAATAGTAAATTAGTTGCATTACATACATAGATACATAGAAGATAGGAGCAGGAGTAGGCCATTCGGCCCTTCGTGCCTGCTCCGCCATTCGATGAGATCATGGCTGATCCTTTAATTCAGTATCCCGTCCCCGCCTTCTCTCCGTAACCCTTAACCCCTTTTGCCCGTAGAAATATATCTAATTCCCTCTTAAATATATTTAATGAGCTGGCGTACACTGCCCTCTGTGGCAATGAGTTCCACAGGTTCACCACTCTCTGAGTGAAGAAATTCCCCCTCATCTCTGTCCTAAATGGTTTAGCCCTTATCCTTAAATTATGTCCTCTAGTTCTGTTCTCACCCGCCAAGGGAAACATTCCTTCTGCATCCAGTCTGTCTAGACCTGTCAGAATTTTATACACTTCTATGAGGTCCCCTCTCAATCTTCTAAACTCCAGTGTGTACATCCCTAAACTACATAGTCTCTCCTCATAGGTCATTCCCGCCATTCCTGGTATCAGCCTGGTGAATCGCCGCTGCACCCCCTCCATGGCAAGAACATCCTTCCTCAGATGAGGCGACCAAAACTGTACACAGTACTCGAGGTGTGGTCTCACCAGTGCCCTGTACAGCTGCAGCAAGGTATCCCTGTTCCTGTATTCTAACCCTTTTGCTATGAAGGCCAGCATACCGTTTGCCTTCTTGACCGCCTGTTGCACCTGCATGCTCGCCTTCAGTGACTGGTGTACAAGAACACCCAGGTCTCTCTGTACTTCCCCCTCTCCCAATCTATTGCCATTTAAATAATAATTTGCCCTCCCGTTCCTGCACCCAAGGTGGATAACTTCGCACTTGTCCACATTATAGTGCATCTGCCATTTATCCGCCCAATCGCCCAGTCTGTCCAAATCGCTCTGGAGCTTCCTGGTCTCTTCCTCTGAGCCCACCCCCCCTCCTAGTTTAGTGTCGTCTGCAAATTTGGAAATGCTGCATCCGACTCCCTGATCCAGGTCATTAATGTAAATTGTGAACAGCTGGGGGCCCAGGACAGATCCCTGTGGTACCCCACTTGTTACTGCCTGCCATTCAGAAAATGAGCCGTTTATTCCAACTCTCTGTTTTCTATCTGACAGCCAGTTCCCTATCCACGCCAAAACTTTCCCCTTTATCCCATGAGCCTCAATTTTCCATGCTAATCTTTTATGTGGGACCTTATCGAAGGCCTTTTGGAAGTCCAGGTACACCACATCTACTGGCTCTCCCCCATCTATTCTACCAGTTACTCCCTCAAAAAATTCCAATAGATTAGTCAAGCACGATTTACCCTTTGTAAATCCATGTTGACTCTGTCCTATCCTGTCCCCATTTGCTAAGTGCTCCGCTATTTCATCCTTAATGATGGACTCCAGCATTTTGCCCACAACTGATGTAAGGCTTACAGGTCTGTAATTACCTGCTTTTTCCCTACCCCCCTTTTTGAATAGTGGGGTAACGTTAGCTACCCTCCAATCCATCGGCACTGTTCCCGAGTCTAATGAATTCTGAAAAATCATCCTTAGTGCATCCGCTATCTCTAGGGCCACCTCCTTCAGTACCCTAGGATGCATGTTATCAGGCCCTGGGGATTTGTCCACCTTCAATCATATACTATTGAAAAAATCCAAAAGATCTTTGAAAATAATAACTAATTTTTTGAAGCACATGGCCTTATTCAGCACACTAGAAAAATCAAGAATATTTTTACAAACAGATTAGCCTTTAGCAAGAAAGTTGAAATTCCCTACGTAATAAAAAATATCTACATTTATGAAATCATTTTGAAACTATAGAAAACATACTGAGGAGCTTGAACACAAAGTTGTAGTTCAGATGAATGTTAATTTTGAAATGTATCAGAACAAATCTTCATAGATATACTGTATAGTGATATACATACATACTCAGTGATCAAATCACCCGTTTATTAGAACAAAATCGCAGCTCCACTGCTTTCTTGGCTGCCTACATCACGACAGCTTCCTCACCTATATAAAAAATCTGGACAAAACCTTCAAAATTTTAACAAGGGCTCTTAAAAATGGCCATCCAGCTCACAAAATGGGAAATAATTATCAAAGAAAAAAATATGCAGGGCTAAACCATTTAAATGGCATTCTGCATAAAGATACAGGTTTTACACTTAATATATTTTGTGAACATTTACATTTCAATCAACAATAGTAGATATTAAAATTCTGGAAATTGTACTCAAGTAGAGAATTCAAAGGAATCACATTGGCAAGAAAAACAACTTGCTGCTGATAGACTCCGTTAGATATTTTGCTAAACATTTGTAAATCTAGTTTGACCGCTTCAATGACAATCACATCCCCCTCTCTACAGCCATATAATCTTTGTAATACTCCAAGATTATCCTGGTGGATTAAGATAATCCCACACATACACAATGACAATCACCTCCGCTAACCCCTTTCCTCTTCCACCCTCACCTCAAACACCATGTACAAGGAAGGACTTGTCTCCAACAATCTGCTTCTTCCTCCCACCTCATTCCCAACCCCATATTACTTTCTCTACATCTCCCCCTCCATCACTTCCACAAGACTCACCTTCTGCCCCCGCAGTCCTGAACACTCGCCACTTCTTGTCCCAGTGCTAGATGACATCACTACTGGATTCCTATGCTCAGGCACCGTGCCAGTGTTTCAAAGTTACCATCACTGTTTGACGACATCTCGACGTCTGCCCTTGAATATGTCACTGCCTCACAACTTCATGCTCGTCTTTCCCACAGCTAGCTTCCTGTTTTGAATCGCTTCAATCCTGGTCAAAATCACCAATAATATTCTGTGCGCGCTTCTGGTCCTCCCTGTGGCATTCAACACAGTCAATCATGCCAATCGTCCTTCATTGCCTCTCCTCCATTTTCACTCCTCCTTGTCCAAGTGCATCTCCAATCTCCAGCAATGGCTCTTTCTCCTGCCCCCACTTAGTCACCTCCAGTACATCACCGTCCCATCCTTAGCCCTTCCGCTTCCACAATTACAAGGTGCTCCTCACTCAGTGACATCTGTATGCATTTTCAGTTTCCGTATATATGCAGAGGACACAGCTCTAACTCTCCACCACTACCTTCGAATCCACAACTACAACTATGTTGCCAGATTGTCACCTGTCCGACATCAAGTCATGGATGAGGCAAAAGTTTCCTTCGATTGAACCACGAAACCGCCATATTCATTCCCACCAAAAACACTAATTCCGTACCACTAATTTCAACCACCTTCTCCAACTGTTAATTCAAGTTGCAACAGGCAGCGTGAAACCTTGTTTGATACACGAGTTACAAGACTCGTGTCCTAGCCACCAAAATCGCTTACTTCCAGCTCTTATCATCCACCTTCATCAAAATCCATTGATTTGTGACCTCCAGGCTCAATTTTTCCCAAAGTCTCTCCTCAAGTCTAAGCACCATCCTCCACAAACTCGAACGTCCAATATTCTGCCACCTGCATCCTTTTTTAAAATTTGTTCATGGGATGTGGGTGTCACTGGCAAGGCCAGCATTTATTGCCCATCCCTAGTTGCCCTAGAGAAGGTCCTGTTCTACAGTAAGTCTACTTGCTCATCATTTTGATCCTCATCAAGCTACAATGGCTCTCTATTGCTGCGACACATTGATTCAAAATCCTCAAAGAAATACATTTAGGGCATCATTCCCATAATGTCCTCCAGCCTTGCAGCTCGAGCCCTTCAGTGCACTAACTCTCGTCTCCTGTGCATCTCCACACACCCATCCTAATCCACCATTGATGGTGGAACCTTCTTGGCCCTAGTCTCGAACTCCTCCGCTTAGATTCCCCGCTCTTACCTCTAATTGCCTTCTGGAAATCTATCAATTTGACAATGTCATTAATCATCTTTCCTACTTATACTCAGTGCTTGTTCTTCTTAAGGTGTCAAGATTTGACTCCATAGTAACACTCATCTTTTAGAAGGTCAAGGATTCAAGCCCCATCCAGGAGCACAAATTAAGTTGGCACTTCAATGCAATACTAAGGAAATGCTGCACTGTCGGAGGTGCTGTCTTTTGGATGAGACATTAAGCCAAGGCCCCGTCTACCGTCTCAGGTGGATGTAAAAGATCCCATGGCAAAATTTGAAGAGTTCTTCTAGTTTCTGGCCAATATTTATTCCTCAATCATCACTAAAACAGATTATCTGGTCATTATCTCATTGCTGTTTATGGGACCTTGCTGTGTGCAATTTGGCTGCCATGTTTCTCTACATTACAATAGTGATTACACTTCAAAAGTACTTAATTGGCTGTGAAGCGCTTTGGGATGTCTCGAGGTTGTGAAAGGTGGTATAGAAATGTAAGTTCCTTCTTTCTCCCAAGTAAAGCTACTTGTAACTTTCTACAGTAAAAGGGGTTGTAGTAAATGCACATTGTGCAGTATACATGAAAGCTGCATATCAGGTTCAAGAAAAATGCATTTAAATCATTCATAATAAAGCATAATGTATCAAAGGAAATGGAGAGAGAGATGACTGGGGGCCAGAAAGCAGAGAGTAGGGGTAAACGGGTGCTTTTGAGGATGTGGTTAGTGATGTGCCCGAGGGATCTGTATTGGAACAACTTTTATTTTCAATTTATATGAACTACTTGGACAGACACAACAGGAATGATATTGAAGCTTGCGAACACTAAGTGAAGGGGCATTGCAAAGTGAAGAAGAATGCAGGACAGGACGGAGAGGTAGCAGATGCAGTTCAATGCAGAGAACTGTGAAGCAGCACATTTTGGGAAGAGTAAAAGAAAGTGCGTCTTAAACGATAAGGAACAGAGATCTCGGGATGCAGACACAGACTTTTAAAAGGTGGAAAAGCAAGTAGTAAAGGCCACATAAAAGCAAATGGGATTTTAAGTTTCATATGTCAGAGCACTGAACAAAGAGCAAGGAGTTGATGTTGAGATTATGCAAGACATTGGTTAGGTCAAAGTTGGAGCAGTGTGGGGGGTTCTGGTCAGAAGATTATTACAGCCCTGGAAAGAGCAAAGCAAAGATTTCCTATAATACAGGAATGAGATGTTATAGTTATGAGGAAAGGATGGAAACATTGGAGCCTTTTTCCACAGCAGAAAAATTTAAGAGGACATCTCAGAGGTTTTAAAATTATGAAGGGTTTTGAGATGCTAAATAGTGAAAGATTGCTTCCACTATTGCTGAAACCCTCGTCCATGCCTTTGTTACCTCTAGACTTGACTCTTCCAACGCACTCCTGGCTGGCCTCCCACATTCTACCCTCTCTAAATTTGAGGTCAGCCAAAACTCTGCCAGTGTCCTAACTCGGACCAAGTCCCGTTCACCCATCACCCCCTGTGCTCGCTGACCTACATTGGCTCCCGGTTAAGCAAAGCCTCAATTTTAAAATTCTCATTCTGGTTTTCAAATCCCTTATGGCCTCGCCCCTCCCTATCTGTGTAACCTCCTCCAGCCCCACAACTCCAAGATATCTGCGCTCCTCTAACCTGGGCCTCTTGAGCATCCCTAATTTTAACCGCTCAACCATTGGTGGCCGTGCCTTCAGCTGCCTAGGCCCCAAGCTCTGCCATTCCCTCCCTAACCTCTCCGCCCCTCTCCCCTCCTTTAAGATGCTCCTTAAAACCTACCTCTGAACAAGCTTTTGGTCACCTGCCCTAATATCTCCTTATGTAGCTCAGTGTTAAATTTTGTTTTATAGCACTCCTGTGAAGCGCCTTGGGACATTTTAATATGTTTAAGGCGCTATATAAATACAAGTTGTTTATTTCACAATTCAATAACAAGGGAACGAGAATCAGATTCATGAGAAGGGAAAATTGGATGATTTTTAATTTAAAGAAATAAAAACAGAAAGTTATTTGAATATGGAATACATCACCACAATTGATGAGGCTGAGATCAACAGCATTTAAAAGGAAACTGGATTAGCATTTTAAAAAGGAATATAAAAGATACAGAGAAAGGGAAAATAAATGGGATCAGAGTAGATAGTTCCAATAGAAGAGCTAGCACCAACTCTGATACAATGAGCCAAATGGCCTCCTTTTGTGCTTTAATTTCTGTAACAGTTCACCAAAAATACATATGAAAACTCCTCTTAAGAATACACAGAACTGGAGGGGAAAATTTACTTGATTGGCTTTATTGCTGACAAATTAAATTTCTACACACCTGCTGAGCCTTGAATGTTAGAAGCTACACTTCTCACTGACTGAGATGCTCAGATAACATTGTCTTACTGGAGTTATATTTATTCTGGTTTCCCATGCAGACTGGGTTTATAAGTTTGTTCCCACTTCCGCTGTAAACTACACAAGGTTTTAGCTGCTTTTGGAATTATCCTAGTACAGGTGTTGTGAATTTTCTGTTAAATGTACAAAGTCCCTAGATTTTCAATTGATAAGAGCAAAGTGTAGAATGAGAAAAGGCTTCCATACTGGACCATTCCTTCCACAGAGCAAGTACAGAGAATCTGATCACAGAGACCCCTACCGTACTCATTTATTTCATGAGCAAAAGTTCATGAATGCTGTCTGATCACCAAACATTAGCCTGCAAAATCTAGAACAGTCATCATCCTCACTACTGAACCCTGGCTTCATTTCCTCGAGATAGAATTGCCCCACCCAAGCAGCACAAAAACATTAGTCCCATCTCATGTAGTTTCCAGCTCTACTGGAAATTAGCAATGGTTTCACATTGGTTGAACATTTTCAGCAAATAACCCAAAACGAGACCCAAATCCTCTGCTATTTATGCTAAAATACACCCCTTCATTGTTTATAGGTTTGTTATGGCTATGTTCCTGCACATATTGTTTTACGCAGAGAGCTTGATCTGTCATTTTGCCTCTGGTTCACTGCTATAATCGGATAAGTATGGAAAAAAATAGAAAAAAGAGAAAAAGACGACCAGAGCTCTTCTTGTGTTTTAACACTTTCGCTTTAGCATCAAACTTCATTTTGAACATCCCCAAGCACTTGTATACCAAGCACTGGTATATTCGACAGCTGAATATTGCACATCAGACTGGGCAGGCAGTTCACCTAACAAATCTCTGGACGCACAGCTTAATCCCACAATGAATTGATTTCTGGGATGAGAGGGCTGTCATATGATGAGAGATTGTGCAGAATGGGCCTATACTCTCTGGTTTAGAAAAATGAGAGGTGATCTCATTGAAACATTCAAGATTCTGAGGGAGATTGACAGGGTCGATGCTGAGAGGTTGTTTCCCCTGGCTGGAGTGTCTAGAACTAGGGGGCATAGTCTCAGGATAAGGGGTAGGCAATTTAAGACTAAGGGTAGGCCATTTAAGACTGAGATGAGGAGGAATTTCTTCACTCAAGAGGGTTGTGAATCTTTGGAATTCTCTGCCCCAGAGGGCTGTGAATGCTGAGTCTTTGAGTATATTCAAGGCTGAGAGAGATAGATTTTTGGACTCTAGGGGAATCAAGGGATATGGAGATCGGGCAGTAAGGTGGAGTTGAGGTCGATGATCAGCCATGATCTTGTTGAATGGCGGAGCAGGCTCGAGGGGCCATATGGTCTACTCCTGCTCTTATGAAAATGAACTGAAACACTAAATTCAACACCAGTTCAATGGTCGCCCACTATGGCACATATACCCCCACCAAAATTCCAGAGAGACACACAAACAGCTTGAGGGTACAATCGAGCCATTGCCAACCTGAACTTACTAACTCATGAATCTCCAAAATCTTCCAAAAACATGAAATTTCACAAGACTTTTTGGGATCGGGCTAATGCTCTTAAAGCATTCTCATTTTATTTCTAGGGGTTTGGAAAGAATTCAAAAGTAGTGAAGTTATGTTAATCTTGTATAGAACCCTGGTCAGACCACACTTAGAGTACTGTAATAACAACAGAAAATGCTGGAAAAACTCAGCAGGCCAGGCAACATCCATGGAGAGAGAAATAGAGTCAACGTTTCAGGTCGAAACCCTTTGTCAAGACTTAGGGTCTGGTCTCCATACTATAAAAAGGACATAGAAGCACTGGAGAAAGTTACAAGGATGGTACGAGAACCGAGAGATTACAGCTATCATGACCCAGTGGCGATGAAGGAACGGCGATATATTTCTAAGTCAGGATAGTGTTTGACTTGGAGGGGAACGTGGGGGTGGTGGTGTTCCCATGCACCTGCTGCCCTTGTCCTTCTAAGTGGTAGAGGTCGCGGGTTTGGGAGGTGCTGCCGAAGAAGCCTTGCTCAGTTGCTGCAGTGCATTTTGTAGATGGTACACTGCAGCCATGGTACACCGGTGGTGGAGTGAGTGAATGTTTAAGGTGGTGGATGGGGTGCCAATCAAGCGGGTTTGGATAGTGTCAACCTTCTTGAGTGTTGTTGGAGCTGCACTCATCCAGGCAAGTGGTGAGTATTCCATCACACTCCTGACTTGTGCTTTGAAGATGGCAGAAAGGCTTTGGGGAATCAGGAGGCGAGACACTCGCCACAGAATGCCCAGCCTCTGACCTGCTCGTGTTGCCACAGTATGTGTGTGGCTGGTCCAGTTAAGTTTCTGCTCAATGGTGACCCCCAGGATATTGATGGTGGGGGATTCGGCGATGGTAATGGTGTTGAATGCCAAGGGGCAGTGGTTAGACGCTCACTTGTTGGAGATAGTCATTGTCTGGCACTTGTGTGGCGCGAGTGATACCTGCCACTTATCAGCCCAAGCCTGAATGTTGCCTAGGTCTTATGGACTGCTTCATTACCCGAGGAGTTGCGAATGGCACTGAACACTACAGTCATCAGCGAACATCACCACTTCTGACCTTATGATGGAGGGAAGGTCATTGATGAAGCAGCTGAAAATGGTTGGGCCTAGGACAGTGCCCTGAGGAATCCCTGCAGCGATGTCCTGGGGCTGTGATGATTGACCTCCAACCACAACCATCTTCCTTTGTGCTAGGTATGACTCCAGCCAGTGGAGAGTTTCCACCACCCCGCCACAGATTCCCATTGACTTCAGTTTTACTAGGGCTTCTTGATGCTACACTTGGTCAAATGCTGCCTTGATGTCAAGGGCAGTCACTCTCACCTCTGGAATTCAGCTCCTTCGTCCATGTTTGGACCAAGGCTGTAATGAGGTCTGGAGACGAGTGGGCCTGGCAGAACTCAAACTGGGCATCAGTGAGCAGGTTATTGTTGAGTAAGTGCTGCTCAATAGCACTGTCGACAACACCTTCCATCACTTTGCTGATGATTGAGAGTAGACAGGTGGGGCGGTAATTGGCTGGATTGGATTTGTTCTGCTTTTTGTGGACAGGACATACCTGGGCAGTTTTTCACATTGTCAGATAGATGCCAGTGTTATAGCTGTACTGGAACAGTTTGGCTAGAGGCGCGGCTAGTTCTGGAGCACAACAGCCATTCAAGTGGGGATGTTGTCGCCTTCGCTGTATCCGGTGAGCTCAGCCGTTTCTTGATATCACGTGGAGTGAATCGAATTAGCTGAAGACTGGCTTCTGTGGTGGTGGGGACTTCAGGAGGAGGCTGATATGGATCATCCACTTGGCACTTCTGGCTGAAGATGGTTGCAAACGCGTCAGCCTTGTCTTTTGCAATCACGTGCTGGGCACCACCATCATTGAGGATGGGGATATTCATGGAGCCACCTCCTCCTCCCGTTAGTTGTTTAATGGTCCACCACCATTCACGACTGGATGTGGTAGGACTGCAGAGCTTTGATCTGATCCGTTGATTGTGGGATCGCTTAGCTCTGACTATAGCATGCTGCTTCTGCTTTTTAGCATGCATGTAGTCCTGTGTTGCAGCTTCTCCAGGTTGGCGCCTCATTTTTAGGTATGCCTGGTGCTGCTCCTGGCATGCTCTTCTATACTCCTTATTGAACCAGGGTTGATCCCCTGGCTTGATAGTAATGGTAGAGTGACGGATATGCTGGGCAATGAGGTTACAGATTGCGGTGGAGTACAATTCTGCCGCTATTGATGGCCCACAGCGCCTCATGGATACCCAGTTTTGAGCTGCTAGATCGGTTCTGAATCTATCCCATTTAGCACGGTAGTAGTGCCACACAACACGATGGAGGGTGTCCTCAGTGTGAAGACGGGACTTCATCTCCACAATGACTGTGCGGTGGTCACTACTACCAATGCTGTCATGAACAGATGCATCTGCGACAGGTAAATTGGTGAGGACGAGGTCAAGTAGGTTTTCTCCTCATGTTGGTTCTCTCACCAACTGTCACAGGCCCAGACTGGCAGCTATGTCCTTCAGGACTCAGCCAGCTCAGTCAGTAGCGGTGCTACCGAGCCACTCTTGGTGATGGGCATTGAAGTCCTCCACCCAGAGTACATTCTGTGCCTTTGCTACTCAGTGATTCTTCCAAGTGGTGTTCAACATGGAGGAGTATTGACTCATCAGCTGAGGGAGGGTGGTAGGTAGTAATCAGCAGGAGGTTTCCTTGCCCATGCTTGACCTGAAGCCATGAGATTTCATGGGGGTCCAGAGTCAATGTTGAGGACTCCCAGGGCCACTCCTTCCCGACTGTATACCACTGTGCCGCCACCCCTGGTGGGTCTGTCCTGCCTGTGGGACAGGACATACCCAGGGATGGTGATGGAGGAGTTTGGGACATTAGCTGAAAGGTTTGATTCTGCAAGTATGACTGTCAGGCTGTTGCTTGACTAGTCTGTGGGACAGCTCTCCCAATTTTGGCACAAGTCCCCAGATGTTGGGGAGGACGACTTTGCAGGATCGACTGGGCTGGGTGTGCCAGTCAAAAAGTATTGGTTGGGTTACAAAAGCACTTTGGGACATCCTGCGGTCATGAAAAGTATGTGTAGAAAACATAAAACCAGCTTGAGTGCACCTAAAGAGTCAAAATTACAATTTAAAAAATTACATTTCAAGAATAGTATTCTCTAACACTGCAAGCAGTATAACTACATGAACAGGTCTACATTCTATAAACATTAAGCAGGTTTGAAAAATTTTAGACAAAATATTTCATCCTGCAGGCTTTGCATCAGCCACGTAATCTGGAAGTATAATGTTTAAATGGAAACCAAATTCCAAAGATTAAAGTATTCCCACCTTAAAGATTGCTGGTTCCTTTATATTCAGGGGTTCTGTAGTTAGATGTTGAACACGATTCCTTCTCTGTGACTGTTGATAGTCCCTCGTCTTTCTTGGTACTAACAGCCAAACAACACCAATTGCTATCATAAATCCACAGCCAATTCCTAGGAGTAGCCCACTTAAATAACTTGGCAGAGGCAGCACTAAATAGGAATATACAAGCATGGTAAAGAGTAATAAAGTGTTCAATGGAACTTCAGGTGGCTGTACTTCAGACTCGGTTTCATCTTGCCCTAATACTTTACTTTCTTCAAGTGTTTCTTCTCCAGTTAGAGGTTGTATAGTTTTATCCACAACAATCTCTTCATCAGTTTCTATCTCAAATTCTTCAAGGTACAAATCACAGTAGTCATCTTCTTCTTTGCTGGCAAGTACAGAAAGTGAGCATTTTTCTAGACCTAGGGAAGAAGCTTTCAAAGTAATTTCCTTTGCGGTCCCCAACAATGAGCTTTTAGTGTCCCCCTCTTTTGACGGCTCATCCGTGGGTTTGGAACTACTTTTACTTGGAATGGAATCTTTTGTTGAACAGTCCCCATCAGAATCACATTCTTCCTCTTTAATGCTGTAGTTGTTGTTGCTTTCCAAATGTCCATTTAAACTAGTAAGAGTGGAAAGTTCTGTCGCACTGGACGATAAGGCTTTATGCCGAAGACTACTGCTCTCATCGCCAATTATCTTGCTTAGAAGTTGAAAAGGTTCATAAATAACTTCTGAAAGTCGTCTTTTAGTGTCCTCAATTCTAGCCTCCACTTCAGTTACTTTAAAAAATGACCTACCTTCTGACGGAGAGGTGATTGGGGAAGAAGGTGCAGTCTTAGAATCCCCTCCAGTGACACGAGGTTGAGTAAACTGTTTGAACAGATGCAAGTTTATTCGGGAATCAGAAGTCCAAAATGGGACCGATTCGGATTCTTGTTTTGATGTGTCTGTTGACAGAGATTTAACTAGTGTTTTCATTAAGTGTCTTGTCCTTAGAGGGGTTGTGGGTTCTTTTGGTTCTACATCTGTTGAAAGAGATTTTACTAGACTCATGAATGGCTTTGTGCTCGTCATGGAAGACAAAGGGACAATGGAGGGCACAACAGACTTAGACGGAGAATCAGATGTAGAGGCTGAAATTGTAGTTCTCCCCTCTGAAGACAAACTAGTGGAATCCAATGGTTGGGTTGGTAATGAGGACAATGGCAATGCAGTAGTTGTAAGTGGTGCAGAAGGCAATGTCACTGATGTTTCCACTGGTTCTGAAGAGGTCATTGTCGA
This sequence comes from Somniosus microcephalus, assembly GCF_052327205.1. NCBI lineage: Eukaryota > Metazoa > Chordata > Chondrichthyes > Squaliformes > Somniosidae > Somniosus > Somniosus microcephalus. The sequence goes on along the minus strand of NC_141007.1, from coordinate 73,119,818 downwards.
TGCTGAAGATGAATTGGAAACTGTAACTGAAGTTGATGTCGCTGACATACTTGAGGTAGCAGGCTCTGATAAAAGTTGGCCACCATGTTCACAAGTACCTTCTTTTCCTTTAAGTCCTGGTACAAAACTTTGGTCTTTCATCTCTTCATGAAGAGTGGTAGAGGAATCTCCAAATTCTTCTTCCTCTTCCTCCTCCTCCTCTTTACCAAAGGCAGAAAAGTGTATAGTGATGGTCTCTCTAGAAATGGAGCGCTGAACCTGCACTTTTGGTGTTGACGACATCGAAACTGCTCTTTCTGCATGGCTACTGCTCTGACTTGTCATTGCAGTCTTGTGTAAGTATCAGTCTAAAAAGAGAAAAAAAAACCACGGATACATTAAAATCTTTCCCAAAAAATCCATGATACAAATCACTATAAAAAGAACACCCAGGTTATAGTTTGCAAAGTTGACTGCCGTTTCTTAGAAAAGGTCCATCTCTAGGTTTCACCCTGTAACTCAGTCACTACAAAACAAAATCAGTATTATTGGTGGTGCAAAGTGTAGCATTGAAGTTGCCAAGGTGTGTTAGAAATAATTTCAGAACACCCGCCAATTTGTTAGAAGTTGCAATGCATTCTGCACTGGGTAACATAAGCCAAACAAACCTTGAAAGCTCCAAATTCGGAATCTGTAAATAAGTGAAACAAAATTAAGTAAAAATTTTGGTACAAAATCCTAATTGCTTTCCGTTAAGCAGTAATAAGTTACAACAATTATCTTCATACACATTTGACAACTTGGTTCAGTATCAGTTTTTTTTTTAATGGGTTTGTGTACACCCTATTTCCCTCTAAATCCATTATATGGAGGAATCCCATCATCATCACTGCTTTCTTCCCAAACACCAAACTTACCTATAAAACTTCTAATTGAAGCTTTAAATAATTAAGTTAATTATAGCTTTTGTATCTGTATGAAGGAATAATGGAAGTGGAATTCCACCTGGCATTCTCCATCACCACCAAATGGCCTACTCCTGCTCCTATTTCTTATGGTTAGCAGGGACTAGATCCCAGAATTACAAAGTATATGTAGCTACAGGAAACTTTGGTTTATCCGGAAGTTGTATGTCCAGAAACCTCGATCAACCGGCAGAAATCAGGAGCCATTTTGTTAGGTTTTTTTTTCTTCTCGTGGCTTTTTTCCCCCCCCCCCCCAACAGTCAGGCTCTGGAAAGTCTCTCTGAAGCTGTTGCTAAGCTACAGAGACGCTTCCAAGGTACGGGCCGACTGTTTGAAGCTGTTGCTAAGCAACAGTGTTTGTTGTCAGATACGGAGATGAAAACCTCCGTATGCTTCAACATTAACGCTGGTATGTCCGGCAGTTTTGATAGATCGGCAACAGCTCGGTCCCGTCGGTGCCGGATATAACACAGTTTCCTGTACTAGTATTTGTGTGGTACTGTCAGTTTGGCTCAGTTGGTAGGCGTCCTAACTCCGTCAGAAGATTGTGGATTTAAGCCCTACTCTAGGACTTCAGCACATAAACAAGGCTGGCACTATTTAAAACGCAGGGAGTCGTCACTTAAGCACCACCAAAAACAGATCAACTGGTCATTCATCTCATTTGATATTTGTAGGACATTGCTGCATCATTGACCTACATTATCAACCGTGACTGCACTTCGAAGATAATTCATTGGGATGCCCTTGAGGATGTGATACGGTGCTAATAAATGCACGCTCTTCCTTCATTAAATACTTTGTGTTCTGTAGGAAAAATCTTTACAAGCTACCAACCAAGTCAATCTTTAACCATTCCTCCCTTAATGAATGTTATTCACTCTATCCTGTTACATATGTACTATCAAGGGGCTCATTACAGCATGCAAAATTTAATTCAAATAAAGTTAACCAGCAAGGTGACCAGTCTTCCAGCTCACCAAAAAAGATAGGCCAGCATTGGATGGCATGTATTGTTACAGGCACAAACAAATATGATTGGTGTCGGAGTACGAAGGATTAGAAAAAGGTTCCTGTGGAAAATTATGAAAATATTAAAATTCTGTAATGTTAAATATAATTTCCCCCTCCTAATTTCTCTTTCCTCTTCTTAAGGGATTGGCTCCTCGTTGAAGTATGCTTCCAGTACCTCACCAAGTAGTCATTATTTATACGTGAGCCTCGAAAGCAAGGGTCAGCACAGGCCACAGAAGGACAGAACAATCATAGGCAAGCACAATGCAGTCCTCATCTAATGCTTCTAGCATTTGTACTTCTATAAAACTTCTAGCAAGAGTTGCTGAACAGAGATCAGGAGTGAGAGCACAGGCTGATCAACACTCGTCTCCTTAACACAGAATTACAAAGCAACTGTAGCTGCCCCCTTCAATTGAGACAGTCCTGGCTAAGGTCAGCTAACTCAGCACAGATTGTGGATTGACTATGGTCCTCCAGTATGTATAGAGCAGCTCTCAAATTCACCAATGCAACAAACTCTTAGGAAGGGTATTCTTTTTCAAGCATGGATTTCTTTATCTTGAGTATTGTTTTTAAATTGGTCAGGAAAGATAGTCGAAGAATAATGAATAAAAGAACAATTACTTTCTCCACAAGATATTATTTGCATTTTAACAAGAATTTCTCATTTGGGAATGGAGCAATCTACCCAGTTCCAATATTGCTTAAATAATTACCCTCATTTTAAAGCTGTATATCCACTTTTCCTACAATAGGAAACAACTGAGTATTACAAATTCATACAAAATTGCTGATTGCCGTTTACCTGATCTGATTTAAAGATGGAATGATCTGTAAATGCATTAGCAAATAAAAGACAAAACAAATAGAATGGGGTACAAACACTAAATTATTTTAATATAGCATTGAGACACTGAAAATGTAAATGATCTTTAAAAAAAAAAAAAAACCTGTTGGCAGTGCCAACGAAAGGGAGAAGTGGACAACCCGTTCTTCAAGCCAGTTTATACACTTTAACCCATCTACTGGACAGCACACACACTACAGACTGTCTCAACCTCCGGTTTTCTTTCCCTTTCCTTAAGTGACCCTATTTGTCGACAGATGGTCTAACTGAAAGCCAAATACAACAATTAGTATTCTAGTGACTTTTTGCTGTTGTAAACTACTTAACAGAATAGCTAAAATCATGCATTAATGGCAGAGCATATTAACTGCAAAAAATTCGTAACAGAAGTCTTACAGCTTTATGTAATTCACAAGAGTTCTAGATAGCATGCCCAGAACAAATTCTGTGCAGTAAATAACTATTATTTAGTTTATTAGAAAAGGTTTTTACAGTTTCTTATTCAGAACAGAAGTCACTCCCCCACAGATACCAACACTGATTCCAACTCTACCATTCACATCACATCCTCAACAAAATCTGACCCACCCATTTACTTACTGCCAACCACTCAGCACATCAACTTCCAAGATCCTTGTCCTTTGTTTTTAGAAATCCCTTCACAGACTCACTTCCTCTCCCTCTTCAGCCTCCTTAAATGGATTAAACAGATCAAAAATGAAACGGAAAACATCTCTCTACATATATTGCAGGGAAAACAGTAATGGGGTTCACTGGGATGAATAGAACATACAGGAAAAGGTTAAAAGTCATTGAGGGGCAGAGAGATATCTAGAAAAAGACATAGCTCCAGATGCAAAATAGAACACCAAAACCTTTTTTCAGTACTTCAATAGTAAGAGTGCAGTCAGAAAAGAGAGAACGATAAAAGATGCAAACAGGCTCAAAATAGAGCACGATCACTAGATAGCAAGTATCCTGAGTGATTACCTCCTCAAAGTATTGACAAGGGAGAGACAAACAACATGCCCCAAGTACAGATAATAATTGATATAAATGAGATGAAATCTTACACAAGTTAAAAGGGCTCAAAAACAATACAACTCCAGCAATAGATGACATTTATCCCTGACTGCTTAAGGAAAGTAGGAAGGAGATTTGAAAGGCATGGACAATAATCATGGCGTCACTAAACAATGGGGAGGCAACAGTAGAATAGAAACAGGCAAATATGAAGCACATATACAAAAGAGCAATGAACCAGACAGACTACCAATCAGTCATACTTCAATTCCTTGTAAACTAATAGAACTGTCAGATTCGAAATTTGATAATTGTACAACAGTAAATGGCAGCAAACATTTAATCAGAAGGGAGAGATCCCACTTTGAAGTGACATCCCAAGTGGGCTGTGAAAAGTCCTATGATGTGTTTCATCTAACTTCCGTAAAGCATTTGACAAAAGCTGTGGGAATTCAGGATAAATCTAGGGTAGGGGCAAGAAGTTGGTTTAAGGGTAGAAAAACAGCAGGTTTAGGCAAGCTACATCAAGTTTGTGGGGGGGGGGGGGGGGGGGGGCAAGAGAAGGGAGAAGAAAGAAGACAATTACTGACTGAAGTGCCCCAGGGATCACTCCCGTTTCTAATTTGCATGAATGACTTAAGACTAAAGAACCCAATGCAAATTGGTCAAATTTGCAGATGATTAGCTAGGGGGGGCAGTGGAATCAGGGAGGCTGCTCAGAAAATACAAGTTGCACAAAATATGTGAATGAATAGAATGGCAGATTAAATTTAATACAGATAAATGTAAATGTACCACAAAGAAATAAAAAATGGGTAACACATACTCCATGAATGGTACTGTAATAGCCAAGGATGACGCTGAAAAAGACCCAACAGACATGATGGTGGTCAACATTTCCTACCAATGAAGCATTCAATAAAGTCAGCAGAATGTTGAACTACAATAGCCAAAACAAAAGTTAGGGGAAGCTGATCAAACTGTAGTGTGTTCTGGTCAGAATATCTCAAGTAAGGGCAGCACGGTGGCATAGTGGTTAGCACTGTTGCCTCACAGCGCCAGGGACCCGGGTTCGAATCCGGCCTCGGGCGACTGTCTGTGTGGAGTTTGCACATTCTCCCCGTGTTTGCGTGGGTTTCCTCCGGGTGCTCCGGTTTCCTCCCACAGTCCAAAGATGTGCAAGTTAGGTTGATTGGCTATGATAAATTGACCCTTAGTGTTAGGGGGATTAAATACGTGGGGTTACAGGATAGGGTGGGATATGTGTTGGTGTAGGGGTTACAGGGATCGGGTGGGATATGTGTCGGTGCAGGCTCGATGGGCCGAAATGGCCTCTATCTGCACTGTGGGGTTTCTGTGATTCTGTGATACTGTAGCAAAATACTGTGGATGCTGGAAATCCGAAATAACAAAACGCTGGAAAAACTCAGCAGGCCAGGCAGCATCCGTGGAGAGAGAAACAGAGTTAATGTTTCAGGTCGAAGACCCTTCTGACGAAGTTCTGACGAAGGGTCTTCGACCTGAAACGTTAACTCTGTTTCTCTCTCCACGGATGCTGCCTGGCCTGCTGAGTTTTTCCAGTGTTTTCTGTTGTTACCTCAAGTACCGTGTCTATTTCTTGGTGATCAAGACACAAAGGAGACATTCAAGCAGTGCAGAGAAGAGCCACAAGGCTGATTCCTCATCTTAAAAGTCTGAGTATGAGCAAAGACAAGAAACTTGGATACTTCAGGCCTGTACAGTGAAACCTGTAAATTACAGACATCTTGGGGACTGGCATCAGCTCTCTTTTTTTGTTGCAGGAGTCCTTATTTTCAAAATGGTCATTGTATGTACGGTAAAAATTCTCAGTAGAATGGAGTTATTTACCCAACATTCATAGCTGCAAGAATTATGAAACTATTCAATCCCAGAGAGATACAGCAGTTTCTCTGTCATTACGCATGCTGGATAAAGAGCTCCCCATTCCACAAAAGCCATTTCTTACATGCTGCCGTCTCCCACTGACCGCCATACACTGACCTCACGAGAATTGGGGGGCAGAAAGGAAGCCAGCTGCAAGGGGAAGCACCAGTGAACCAGACTCGGTGAAAGTTCCAGATACAGCAGCTTTGTAACTGGCCGTGTGCCGTATTTTAAGTTGTAAAAGGGCTTGCTTCATCGAAGACTGTCTGTCCGTGGTTCGTAATTTGCAAGTGTCCGTGGTTTCAGAGTACCTCGTGTATATTTTACCATGCAAGTTATTTGGGTCACTAAATAAATGTCCTTTTTTTGGGAGTGTCCGTTTATACAGGTTTCACTGTAGTAGTTCTCAAATTATTTAATGTTTGTTTTATTTAGGAGAAAATGAGAATAAATGGAAAACATGCAAAGTATCACATTTAAATAGGACAAGCATTTTGTTTGACAGTATTATAGTAATAAAGCTGCAACCCCACTTCAAGATGCCTCACTGCATTCCTCCATACTTGCCTTCATTCAAAAAAGGTTGTGAATAAACTTTACATTTCATGTTAAGATGGAGTTGATCTGATAAAGAAAAAACTTGCATTTATATAGTGCTTTAATGAGAGTAATCAAATTCAGCAGGCTTACCTACAACATTGAATACGACTGTTGGGTTTTTATAGTGAAAACTAAAGATTAATGTATCTTTCCTTCATCAAATATCTTGGAAACGGTACTTAGTGTTACCAAAGAGCTCCTGCTTATATAGGGTGCCTAAGTTCAGGATTTTTTTAAATTTAGAGTTGCCCTCAACTCAAATAATAGTACAGTATACAGTCTTAAGATTTTTTCCTTCAGTTAGTTCTTTTTCTGCTGTTCTTTTTGCATTCCCTCTCAGATTATACACAAATAGAATATTCAACCACCATAACCATTCATCTCTCTCGATCCACACTCCAACCCTCAGTCCCATCTCTCTCTCTGTCCCCCTGCAACCCTCAGTCCCATCTCTCTCTTCCTCTGTCCATCCTTGGAAGTATAGTGAACAGTGAGGAGGAGAGTGACAGACTTCAGGAAGACAGACAGGCGGGTGAAATGGGCGGACACGTGGCAGATGAAATTTAACGCAGTAAAGTGTAAAGTGGTACATTTTGTTACAAAGAATGAAAGGACATATAAACTAAAGGGTGCAATCCTGAAGGAGGTGCACGAACAGAGAGACCTGGGGGTGTATGTGCACAAATCGTTGAAGGTGGCAGGGCAGGTTGAGAAAGCAGTTAAAAAGGCTTACGGGGTCTTGAGCTTCATGAATAGAGGCATAGAGTACAAGTGTGGAAATTATGATGAACCTGTATAAAACACTGATTCGGCCCCAACTGGAGTACTGTGTCCAATTCTGGGCACCACACTTTAGGAAGGATGTAAAGGCCTTGAGAGGGTACAGAAAAGATTTACGAGAATGATTCCAGGAATGAGAGACTTCAGTTATGTTGATAGACTGGAGAAGCTGGGGTTGTTCTCCTTGGAGCAGAGAAGATTGAGAGGAGATTTGATCGAGGTGTTCAAAATCATGAGGGGTCAGGACAGAGTAGATAGAAAGAAACTGTTCCCATTGGCAGAAGGGTCAAGAACCAGGAGACAGATTTTGCCAACACGTCTCTTTTTTGTGTTAAAAAAAATCCATTTGTTCTTAAAGTATTTAACTTGCTTTTCAGATTTGACCTTTTTTCAAAAGGGTTAGTGCTTTTTTATCTTGCTTTTTTGACAAGTAAAACTTTGCACTAATTTATTGTAATACCATAGAATGGTTACAGCACAGAAGGCAGCCATTCGGCCCGTCAAGCCCGTGCCGGCTCTCTGCAAGAGTACTTCAGTTAGTCCCACTCCTCCGCCCTTTCCCCGTAGCCCTGCAAATTTATTTCCTTCAGATACTTATTCAACTCCTTTTTGAAAGCAGTGATTGAATCTGTCTCCACCACCCTTTCAGGCAGTGCATTCCAGATCTTAACCACTTGCTGCATAAAAGAGTTTTTTCTTGCGTCGCCTTTGGTTCTTTTGCCAATTTAATTTACAACAAATATATTTTTAAGACAATAACTCCACAGGAAAAGTGGTCCAACCATGGCTAACAAGAGTAGTTAAAGATAGTATTAGAGCAAAGGAAGAGGCGTATAATGTTGCCAAAAAGAGTAGTAAGCCAGAGGATTTTAGAATTCAGCAAAAGAGGACCAAGAAATTGATAAAGAAAGGGAAAATAGAATGAGAGTAAACTAGCGAGACACAAAAAACAGACTATAAAAGCTTCTATAGGTATGTAAAAAGGCAAGGATTAGCAAAAGTAAATGTGGGTCCCTTACAGGCTGAGACAGAAGAAATGATAATGGGGAATAATGAAATGGCAAAGAAATTAACAAATACTGTGTATCTGTCTTCACAGAAGACAATGCAAAAAACTTCCTGGAAATAGTGGAGAACCAAGGGTCCAGCAAAAATGAGGAAATGAAAGAAATTAGTATTAGTAAAATAAATAGTACTGGAGAAATTGACCTGCAAGGTGTCAAAAACAAGGCGGCAGATTATCTGAATGGCAATAGATTGGGAGAAGGTGAAGTGCAACGAGATCTGGGTGTCCTTGTGCACCAGTCGCTGAAAGTAAGCATGCAGGTGCAGCAGGAGGTTAAGAAGGCAAATGGTATGTTGGCCTTCGTAGCGAGGGGGTTTGAGTACAGGAGCAAGAATGTCTTGCTGCAGTTGTACAGGGCCTTGGTGAGACCACATCTTGAGTATTGTGTGTAGTTTTGGTCTTGCCATGGAGGGAGTGCAGCGAAGATTCACCAGGCTGATACCTGGGATGGCAGGAATGACGTACGAGGAGAGATTGGGTCGATTGGGCTTATACTCGCTGGAATTTAGAAGAATGAGAGGGGATCCCATTGAAACTTATAAAATTCTGACAAGACTAGATGCAGGAAGGATGTTCCTGATGGTCGGGGAGTCCAGAACCAGGGGGCACAGTCTAAGGATAAGGGGTAAGCCATTTAGGACAGAGATGAGGAGGAATTTCTTCACCCAGAGAGTGGTGAACCTGTGGAATTCTCTACCACAGAAGGCAGTAGAGGCCAATTCATTAAATATATTCAAGAAGGAGTTGGATATATTTCTTAAGGATCAAGGGATATGGGGAGAAAGCAGGGACAGGGTACTGAATTTGGATGATCAGCCATGATCTCATTGAGTGGCGGAGCAGGCTCAAGGGGCCGAATAGCCTACTCCTGCTCCTATCTTCTATGTTTCTATGATAAATCCCCTGGACCTGATGGCCTACATCCTAGGGTTTTGAAAGAGGTGGCTATAGAGATAGTGGATGCATTGGTTGTCATTTTCCAAAATTCCATAGCTTCTAGAACGGTTCCCGCAGATTGGAAGGTAGCAAATGTAACCCCACTATTTAAGAAAGGAGTGAGAGAGAAAGCGGGAACTATAGACCAGTTAGCCTGATGGTGCGGGTTAGGTTGATTGGCCATGATAAAAATTGGCCCTTAGTGTTAGGGGGGGATTAAATACGTGGGGTTACGGGGATAGGGCTTGGGTGGGATGGCCGGTGTAGGGACCGGGTGCTAGGGTTTGGATGATCAGCCATGATCTCGTTGAATGGCGGAATTATCTTCTATGTTTCTATGGTAGTAGGGAAAATGCTAGAGTTTAAGGACGTGGTAACAGGGCACTTAGAAAATAATAGGATTGGGCAGTCAACACAGATTTATGAAAGGGAAATCGTGTTTGACGAATCTGTTCGTTTTTTGAGGTTGTAACTAGCAGAATAGATAAGGGCGAACCAGTGGATGTGGTGTATTTGGATTTTCAGAAGGCATTCGATAAGGTGCCACACAAGAGGTTATTAAACAAAATTTGGGCTTATGGGATTGCAGGTAATATAATAGCATGGATTGAAGATTGGTTAATGGACAGAAAACAGAGAGTAGGAATAAACGGGTCATTTTTGGGTTGGCAGGCTGTAACTAGTGGGGTACCACAAGGATCAGTGATTGGCCCTCAGCTATTCACAATCTATATCAATGATTTGGATGAGGGGACCAAATGTAATATATCCAAGTTTGCTGATGATACAAAGCTGGTGGGAATGTAAGTTGTGAAGCGGATGTAAGGAGGATATAGACAAGCTAAGTGGGCAAGAACATGGCAAATGGAATATAATGTGGAGAAATGTGAAGTTATCCACTTTGGTAGGAAAAATAGAAAAGCAGAGTATTTTTTAAATGGAGATGGGAAATGTTGGTATTCAGAAGGGCCTGGGTATCCTTGTACACAAATCACTGAAAGTTAACATGCAGGTACAGCAAGCAATTAGGAAAGCAAATGGTGTGTTGGCCTTTATTACAACAGGATTTGAGTACAAGAGTAAAGGCATCTTGCTACAATTATACAGGGCCCTGGTGAGACCACACCTGGAGTATTGTGTACAGATTTGGTCTCCTTACCTAAGGAAGTATATACTTGCCATAGAGGGAGTGCAACAAAGGTTCACCAGACTGATTCCTGGGATGGGGGGGGAATTGTCCTATGAGGAGAGATTGAGTAGACTAGGCCTATATTCTCTAGAGTTTGGAAGAATGAGAGGTGACCGCATTGAAACATACAAAATTCTTACAGCGCTTGACAGGGTAGATGCAAGGAGGATGTTTCCCCTGGCTGGGGAGCCTAGAACCAGGGTCACAGTCTCAGAATAAGGGGTCGGCCATTTAGGACTGACATGGAGAAATTTCTTCACTCAGAGGGTGGTGAATCTTTGGAATTCTCTACCCCAGAGGGCTGTGGAGGCTCAGTCGTTGAGTATATTCAAGACAGAGATCGACAGGTTTTTGGATATTAAGGGATATGGGGATAGTGCAGGAAATTGGAGTTGAGGTGGTAGATCAGCCACGATCTTATTGAATGGCGGAGCAGGCTTGAGGGGCCAAATGGCCAACTCCTGCTCCTATTTCTTATGTTCCTATGGCCAACCTTTGTCGCCAGTCCACTTGTGCTAGATTCCTTCTCAAATCACTGAAATTGGCTCTCTACCAGTTGTGTATTTTCAGTTTTGTCCCTTTCCATAACTACTTTAAACCTAATTATATTGGCCCAGATTTAGCGGTGGTAATGACAGCAAACTGTCAGAGTCGCCGTCATTACCCCTCAAACTGATCGCAACTTCAGGATTTAGCGCATGCGCAGCTAAACATGGAAATTCTGAGGTTGCGGTCATTCATTCACTGCTCCATCACAGGCTGCGCTGTGAAACTCCCCATAGCCTGCCATCTGTGAAATCAGTGGAACTAACAAAAACCTAAGCTTTTCCACGCTAATATCACTATTAAATACCCCATTACATGTTAAGCCTTGTTGGAATAGGTGTAACTAGGATTTTAACAGCATATTGACTGCTAAACAACCCTCTGGTCCTGAAAGACGAATTTTGTATTCGTGGTATGTCAAATTTCTCCATTGTGATAAAAATTACTAGATTTTTAAAATATATATTTTTCAAAGTTTGTTCATATTTCAGCTTCTACCGTAGCCCCAGGTGTCTCTCCCAATCTTTATTTCGCTCTAACTTTTTTTTTTTTTAAATGCAGGTAATCAGTGATTTTTATTTCCTGGTTTGCGGTCTGAGAATTCTTCAACATGATTGGCTGCTTAGACAGCTTGATAACATCACTGCTGCTGTTCGCTAGAGTTCCCCTTTTGACAGCGCTACAATCAATTTCATGTCGAGTAAGCTAAAGTTCTCACCACAGAGATCACGAGATCTTTGGGGGTAGCTTTTTGATGTCAGTGGCGATCACCGCGATTCGCCGCTGACCGCAAATTACGGGCCAGTACGATCACTATTACGCAGATGTTCTCCCACTGCACACATACTCAACTTGCTCTACCTCATTCCCCAGAACTAGATCCAGCACTGCTTCCTTCCTCATTGGGCTAGAAACATTCATTAAGGAAGTCCTCCTGTACACATTTTAGGAATCCTTCTTGCATTTTACTTTTTTTCCCCCTAGTCTATATTATGGTAATTGAATTCCCTATCTACTACTGCTCTATTATTTTTGGCAGACCAACTAAATACATATTTTGGTTCTGTCTTCACAAAGGAGGACACAAATAACCTCCCAGAGATGCCGGGGAACATAGGGTCTGATGAAAGGGTGGAACTGAAAGAAATCAGTATTTGTAGGGAAATGGTGTTAGGAAAATTGATGGGACTGAAGGCCGATAAATCCCCAGGGCCTGATAATCTACATCCCAGGGTACTTAAGGAAGTGGCCCTAGAAATAGTAGATGCATTGCTGGTCATCTTCCAGAACTCGATAGACTCTGGAACAGTACCCATGGATTGGAGGGTAGCTAATGTTACCCCACTATTCAAAAAAGGTGGTAGAGAAAAAGCAGGGAATTATAGACCGGTAAGCCTGACATCGGAAGTGGGGAAAATGCTAGAGTCCCTTATAAAAGATGTAATAGCAGAGCACTTGGAAAGCAGTGACGGGATCGGACGAAGTCAACATGGATTTACAAAAGGTAAATCGTGCTTGACGAACCTACTGGAATTTTGAGAGAATGTAACTGGTAAAATAGATGAAGGGAGAACCAGTGGATGTGGTGTATTTGGACTTTCAGAAGGCTTTCGATAAGGTCCCGCATAAGAGATTAGCGTGCAAAATTAAGGCACATGGGATTGGGGGCAAGGTATTGACTTGGATAGAGAACTGGTTGGCAGATAGAAAGCAAAGAGTTGGAATAAATGGGTCGTTTTCCGAGTGGCAGGCAGTGACTAGTGGGGTACCGCAAGGATCGGTCCTAGGACCCCAGCTGTTCACAATATATATTAATGACCTGGACAAGGGAATTGGATGTAATATCTCCAAATTTGCAGACGACACAAAGCTGGGTAGGAGGGTATGCTGTGAGGAGGATGTCGTGAAGCTCCAGCACGATTTGGACAGGTTGGGTGATTGGGCAGAAACATGGCAAATGCACTATAAAGTAGATAAATGTGAGGTTATCCACTTTGGTGGCAAAAACAGGAAGGCAGATTATTTGAATGGCAATAGATTGGGAGAAGGGGAAATGCAAAGAGACCTGGGTGTTCTTGTGCACCAGTCGCTGAAAGTAAGCATGCAGGTGCAGCAGGCGGTTAAGAAGACAAATGGTATGTTGGCCTTCGTAGCAAGAGGGTTCGAGTACAGGAACAAGGATGTCTTGCTGCAGTTGTACAGGGCCTTGGTAAGACCACATCTTGAGTATGGTGTGCCGTTTTGGTCGCCTTATCTGAGGAAGGACATTCTTGCCATGGAGGGAGTGCAGCGAAGATTCACCAGGCTGATACCTGGGATGGCAGGAATGACGTATGGGGAGAGATTGTGTCGATTGGGCTTATACTCACTGGAGTTTAGAAGATTGAGAGGGGATCTCATCGAAACCTATAAAATTCTGTCAGGCCTGGACAGACTAGATGCAGGAAGGATGTTTCCGATGGCCAGGGAAGTCCAGAACCAGGGGTCATATTCTAAGGATAAGGGGTAAGCCATTTAGGACTGAAATGAGGAGGAATTTCTTCACCCAGAGAGTGGTGAACCTGTGGAATTCTCTGCCACAGAGGGCAGTGGAGGCCAGTTCATTAAATATATTCAAGAAGGAGTTGGATATATTTCTTAAGGCTAAAGGGATCAAGGGATATGGGGAGAAGGCAGGGACAGGGTACTGAATTTGGATGATCAGCCATGATCTCATTGAATGGCGGAGCAGGCTCGAGGGGCCGAATGGCCTACTCCTGCTCCTATCTTCTATGTTTCTATGTTTTATCTTTTATATTTCTGAAAATTGCCACAGATTTGCTCCACTGGCTCCTTCACTATTTGGAGGTTTATGGTAAACACCCAGCAATGCAACAGCTCATTTTCTATTCCTTAAGAACACTGTCAGTAGAAAATTGCTGGGTTTCCCATCTCGCCCATTAGCCTTTTTGTTCCAGCGTCAATTGTCAAGATGAACATAAGCACTGGGTCTTCAATTCTTTCCACACAAAGCTCCAAATAGAGTTATTTATAATGAATTTAATTTAATAAGTTAGCAACTACAAACACTGCCTTCCCTCCCTCTCGTTCCACTCAGAAAACCCTAGAGTAGTTCTTATATCCCCAACATCCTCCTCCCTTTTCCCAGGGATGGGAGGAGTCACACATTCACTTTCTCAGCTCAATCACTCAGCATCGTTACATTAGGTATCGTGCTGAGAATCGCGAACTCAATAAATAACAGGAATAAATAGGTATGAAGAAATAGTTACGAACAGAGAAGGTTAAGGGGGATCTAAGAGTTAAAAAAATTGTTCTTGGGATTTGGGTGACATTGCAAAGGCAGTATTTTTTGCCTGCCCAAATTATGGAAGCTTTTGAAAGGGTAAATGGTTGACACTTAATAACAATGAGGCCCTGACCAGTGATTTACAGAGGATGGATGCCTACTTCCGCCAATGGCTACTTTGGCCAAACCCGCAAAAGACCGTCACCTCGACATTCCACCTCAACACCTATCAAGCAAACCAAGTTTTGAAAGTCTCCTTTTGCCAAAAAAAAATCCTATTTAGGAGTCATGCTCGATCGCACCTTATCGTATAGACAGCATCTCCAGAACCTTGGGAAGAAAGTAAAGAATAGGGTCAAATTGATCCAGAAACTCGCCGGATCCACATGGGGAGCAAACGCTCAAACCCTCCATACGGCAGCACTTGCCCTGGTGTACTCTACAGCGGAGTACTGCTCTCCGGCATGGCTATCGAGTCCGCATGTCAAATCCGTTGATGGCCAGCTAAATTCTATTATGAGAATTATTACCGGTAGAGGACCCCACAGTACAACCTGAAGGATCAAACTTTCCTCGCAAACAGTGGCCAACCATCAACTGCCTCAGAACCGGTCGTGGTAGATGCTACCACCACCTCTATAGATGGAAGATGAAAGCATCCCCATCATGTGACTGGAGCTCCTAATCAGACCCTGGAGCACATCATTGACCACTGCCCTCAGAGGAAATTCGCAGGCAGCCTACAAGATATCCACACTGTTACACCGGGAGCTTTGGCCTGGATATCAGAGATTGACATTTAATTTGCTTTGCTACTACCATACGAAAGAAAAAGAATGCATGGACTCAGGACTATCACTAAAACAAAGGAGCAAGTTAGAATAAATGATTGCATTCAAAGGGTTATTAGAAAACAAATGTTTTACTACGAGCGGATATTGAGTCAGAGACTACATCATTTAAAAGAGAAAGTATATCAAAAGAATATACAAGGAAAGGGAAGAGAAATTAGATTAAACAGTTCTAGTTGCAGAGCTCATACCAACACAGGCAAGCATGATGGGCTGAATGGCCTCCCTGTGCTGTAAATTCTATGATTCTATCGTCAGCTGGCACTTGCAAGCTGTATGCCCCCAGGTGGCACATTGCCATTCTGTTGTCAAGCAGAGAACTGGCCGAAGGCAAGGGTAGGCGAGAGAGAAACAAAATTCTGGAGGGATTCCACTTAAGCATTTCCATGTCAAGCTGATAGCCCTGAATCTTGTTCTCAAGCATCTTCCAATGTGTCTCTCTAATGATCTGCTGAGAGATATGTGCGTGTCAACTGTATGATTCACCTTAAAAAGGTTTCCCTCCCACTCACTTGGCACAGGCCTCTGCTTGGCACCTCCTAAACAATACTGATAAGTATTAAAAAATAAGTTACACAACCTGTTGTATATTGTAAACAAACATTCAAATCGTATAATCTATAAAATGTGTTGAATACAAAGGCCAAAGGATTGAAGAACAAAAGTTGCAACTTTGAAATGATACTGTTGCTCAACCAGTGATTCTGGCCAAAAAAATACCAACTAGTCACACAATACTGTACTATGCAAATTTGAGAAGTACAATCACAATGGCCCAGAAATTCGGGTCTCCACGGGTGAGTACGCACGGGGTACTCACCCGTAGGCCCAATGGAAGTGCCGGTTTCCTGCATGCACAGGAAACTGGCACTTCTGTTCCCCTGAACAAAGGGGTTCAGAGGTCGAATGCGTGCGCGGGAGAGGCTGCGCGTGCGCATCAAACTTAGGTTTAAAAAAAAAAAAAACAGGTTTTCCCGGGAGGTTAAGTCTCCAGAAGTTAGACATGTAAAATGCAGGCGTAAGGCAAGTGGTGAATTAATTAAAATTAAAACATTTTTTCCACAGGTTTATTATTTTTAAATACTTTAAAGCAAGGTAAGTTTATTTTTAGCCCCGTTGGAAAATAAAATAAATTTTTTCCAAAAATTTAAATTGTTTAAAATAGTTATTTCATGTAATTTATAGTTTATTTTAAAAATGTGATTTAAAAAAAAAATTATTTGAAGATTTAGTGCTACTTTGGGGCCGTAGTATTTCTAAGTTTTGACAGGTCTTCCTGTCAATCTTATGAATGGAGCATTCCCTGCTCCGATTGGCTCTCCATGGCCCACGTGATCCCAGTGGACGCATCGAACTAACTGCGCCCCTGGGATACGCAAGCACTGCGCGCCGGCAGCTGGACCAGGCCCCGGATCGGAATTCCACGGGGGCCCACAACTCAACGGCCGGCGCGCTAGGTAAGTGCAGGTCGGGGGCTTGCACCCGCGGGAAGCCCCCAACCCGAATTTCTGGGCCATTATGAACACTCAGCATTACAGACTGTTTGCTCCAGTCACATACAAAGATCTGATTTGTGACAGGTTTATCCATGGATCCCAACTTTGTACACCAGAAAGCAGGAATTGCAAAAATTGGAGCCACCGCCACTATTTTGCTGCTGTGCCTACCAGAATCTTTGGGAAAAGGTACTTTTAAAAAAATACATGAAGGGGTCAAATTAAAAATGACAAATCTCACATTGCAGGCCATTATCCTGAGCATTCAAAAATTACCACTGAACTTTTCAATCAGATCTCAATGACTGAGGTTTAATGCCCCTTTATTGCTCTGCCTGAAGACTAAGATTTCAAAGTAACATTCCAACAAAGCAATCTTAAATTTGCCATTTTTTTTGTATAAAGTCCTTCCCACCCGCACCCATACTCGAGGATAAATTACTACAATTATCATACATCACTTAAAAGGGGCAGCATTTTTCAGATTATTAAAACCAGATTTACTGGCATAACTGCCTGGAGTTAGTGTTTTGTTATGTTTTTGAAGAATCACTAACAAAATGTTTCTATTACATTCCAGAAGATTGTCATGGCATTTATCAGCACAGATGCAAATCTAACAGAACTCTGCCAGAGAACATTAGAATTAGGTGAAGTCAAAACAATTCCACTGGTTCTGGAGATCCAAGAGCAGTATGTTAAGAGATTATTAGGTTACCCTTTATGAATGAGCTCGTAGCGAGTTTTAATTATTGCCTCCTTTGTAATCTGCTGTCTTCAAGCTAAGTTTTCAGCTTGTCCAATTTTTCAGCAAGCTCTTTTTTTCTTCTCTCCTCATTCTCAGGTCTGAGCCCTTTAGAGTCTATTTAACAAACAGATTTTGATTTCTCTGGTTTAATTTTCTATGAATTTCTGTTCTGTAACCATTTTGATCCCCAAGAGATTGCTGCTTCAAGTTTAGGTTCCCTACCCCTTGCAAGTCTCCAAATTTGAAGGCTTTAGTCCATCTTTAGTGCTGCATGTATTTTAACTGCCAAATATCTATTTAGCTAATCCAGATTTTATTCCAAATATCTATTTAGCTAATCCAGATTAGAAGGAAAAGTCACCATTTAAGAAAAGCACCAGAGAGGAAAGTGCTTTCTTTAACAGAGGAGTTACCTCAGGTACTCTTGCAGGATTAGTCTGGGAGCAAACTTAAAAAATGACTTGCATTTATAAAGCACCTTTCCCGACCATTGGACGTCCCAAAATTATTTACAGTCAATGAAGTACTTTTGAAGTGTAGACACTGTTGTACTGTGGGAAACGCAGCAGCCAATTTGTGCACACAAGCTCCCACAAACAGCAATGTAATAATGACCAGATAATCTGTTTTAGTGATGTTGATTGAGGGATAAATATTGGCCAGGACACCGGAGAGAACTCCCCTGCTCTTCTTTAAAATAGTGCCATGGGATCTTTTACGTCCACCTGAGGGGGCAGACGGGGCCTCAGTTTAACGTCTCATCCGAAAGTTGGCACCTCCAACAGTACAGCACTGGAGTGTCAGCCTAGATATCTGTGCTCAAATACCTGGAGTGGTTGCTTGTTGCCCAACATTGCAACCAAGGAACATATATGCATCTGTAAAGGGGAAAACACTGAAAACCAGAAACTTTGGTTTTAAATTGTAAAAAAATGCACAAGTTACACATTTCAGGCTTTTCCCCAATCGTGCTAAAAATAAAGCTAGGCTACTTCAATTTAAAGCACGTATATAGGTTTTATAATAAATGAGCTTCATCAGTTTAACATGTGACTTAACATGGCAATAACAAATTCTATTCCCAGTGGAAATCTACACTTACACCAATGCTAGATGAACACCACAACTGATACAAACGAGGGAATTATGTATGTTGCAGGGAACCAGAGAGAAAAATAAAACATACGCATTACCGGCACCCGACCATAGAGAACATCTACCAGAAACGCTGTTTACGGAGGTCACTGACCATCATCAAAGACCCTACCCACCCCAGCCACAGTCTGTTCGCCCTCCTGCCATCTGGGAGACGCTACAGATGCATTCGCACCCGTACGACCAGATTTAGGAACAGCTTCTTTCCCAGGGCTGTCATCCTACTGAACTCCACAAATAAACTCTAAAGCGGCACATCTGCCAATGCACTTTATGTTTATGTTAATATATTACAAGCCAAATGAATGTTGAATGTTTAAATGTCTTAATCTAAATGTACACTCTCAGGAGCCGCAAGCCTACATTTCGTTGTACTGCACTTGTGCACTAACAATGACAATAAAGTTGATTATAATTATGATTATGAATGGTAAATATGGATTGTATCCGCTACACTGGCAAATTCTCAATCTTAATTATAATCACTGTTGGGAAATGTTGAGGAGAAACAACCTTAAATTGGGGGAAAAGCTTCATAATATAAAATTTACAAAAATTAAAATGTTCATACAACTGGAGTTTACGGCATCAGACACAATTTATATGAATTTGTCCTGCATTCTAAGTATTCAGACACTCATTTTTTCATGTCTGCTTTGTTAAAGGCAATGGCCAAAATTTTTATTTTAAAATACAGGCAGTTGACTAGTACCTGTACCACATTAGTTATACTTTTTTGGATTCTTAAACAAGTTCGAGTATGGCTGGTTTCCTGTCTCATGAAGTCGCTTTTAAACTTTTAAAATAGTTTGCTTTTAGCAGACTAGCAAAATAGCAGCATTTATACAACATTTTCTACAAATTTCAGATTTATCCTCAACTTGAACAAGATTAGATTCCACTGTCATGCAAATTAAAGTAAAATTCATGACTTTTGAACTGTGAAACACCAATACACAACAAAAATATAAAAACCAAAACTTTTGGGGGGGGGGGGGGGGAAGGTAATAACTTATAAATTATAAACAAAGGGACAAAACTAATTCAGAAAAATGGAAAAAAATTCATTAATTTTGACTGCAAGACAAACATTTAATTAATAACGCAAGTTAAAAACCAATTAGAACTTGACATACATTTTCAAATGAAAACTACCAACTTTGTTTTACATATATGCAAATGTTACTGTGTTACTGTCGCCTGGGTGATATCAATTCATAAAATTTTACATTTGACAATATGAGGGGTGACTTTCAAACTCCACACCAAGAGACTTTGTTTGAAGCACCAGTGCCCAAGTGGGAACAGCAGCAATGCTAAGTGAAGACACCAGTTTAACGACTGCCTTTCTCAAAATGATAGGAGCAACAAAAACAAATCTCTAACTTGGAAAAGCATGGTCTTTCTCCAAGTAGTCATTGCAGCAGTAACTCACTCACTCAGGGCAAGCGTTATTAACCAGCGAGTCCCAACTCCATTACACA
The DNA here is from genome assembly GCF_052327205.1 of Somniosus microcephalus. Taxonomy (NCBI): domain Eukaryota; kingdom Metazoa; phylum Chordata; class Chondrichthyes; order Squaliformes; family Somniosidae; genus Somniosus; species Somniosus microcephalus. The sequence continues at coordinate 73,099,942 of NC_141007.1, read as the reverse complement.
GTCCGCGATACAAGAAGCCAATGCAGTTTTCGTTAACTTGTCCTGTTGCATTGCCATTATGGCAATTGCTGTGTATTGCATTGCCAGGCCCTTACCTGGACACTCTCCGCTAGGCATAGGGTTGGCCTATCCTTGGAAGAGGGACTGAATCTTTCAAATAGGTGGCAGATCATCTGGATGATCACTGATCCTGGATGCCTTTAAGTCCCAAAAGGATGTTTCAGTGTCCCAAAGTGGTTATCTTTCCCTTAATATAAACTCGCCTTTTGATGCGCTATCGATTCTAATAAAAGGCCGAGTAGAGTTCAGAACAACAGGCTTTTATTAACTATTGAATGCAACTACAAACAGATCAGGACTATGCCTCTAGTGGACGACCGAATGGCAGAGAGCTGCCGTGCAGCCGTCCTTATACCAGGTAGCCAAGGGCGGAGTCAGCTGAGGCATAGTCAGGTATAACAGTGAAACAAGAGTGAACGACAACAATAGTGAACACAGTGAACGACAGTGGTTTACCACATTCACCCCTCATTTAAAATTAAGTCCGGCAGGGTGAAGTGTATCAAAAGTTCGAGTAGGTGAGTCTGTCGGGCGGCCTCGTTTGCCGTCGAGATCTTCGTGGCGGCGGTTGAGATGGTACAGCTTCCAACGACGCGTCTTGAACGGGATCGAGCACCGGCGTATTGTCCCCTTTGGTGTTGGGTGGGCGAGTGGACTCCGGCGGGTCCTGGGGTCGTGGCATGCCGTCTACTGGGGTGGAATGGACAGGGGTGAGAATTGGGTCTACTGAATTTTGGGCCGTGTCGAAGGGGGTCGTGGTGGAGGGCAATGGTGACGGGTCAGTGGACCCCGAGGGTGCCAGATCTCGAATGGAGACTGTATCCTCCCGCCCGAGTATGCCACGTAGGCGTACTGGGGGTTGGCATGGAGGAGGTGAACCTTCTCTACCAGGGGAGCCGTTTTGTGGGACCTTGCATGCTTCCTCAGCAGGACGGGCCCTGGGGACGTCAGCCAGTGTGGTAGTGAGGTACCGGATGTGGACCTCCGGGGAAAAACGAACATTCGCTCATGGGGGGGTGGCGTTGGTGGCAGTACACAGCAGTGACCGGATGGAGTGGAGTGCATCAGGTAGGACATCCTGCCAACGGGAGGTCGGAAGGCCCCTAGATTTTAAGGCTAGGAGGGCCGCCTTCCAGACCGTCGCGTTCTATCTTTCAACCTGTCCGTTCCCCCGGGGGTTGTAGCTGGTGGTCCGGCTTGAGGCAATACCTCTCATGAGCAGGTACTGACGGAGTTCGGCGCTCATGAAGGACGAGCCCCGGTCGCTATGAATATAGCTGGGAAAACCGAAGAGGTTGTGCAGGCATTTAATGACCGTAGCGGTGGTCATGTCCGGGCAGGGGATGGCAAAAGGGAAACGGGAGTACTCATCAACTATGTTGAGGAAGTACACATTACGGTCAGAGGAGGGGAGGGGCCCTTTAAAGTCGACACTCAGGCGCTCAAAGGGGCGGGTGGCCTTGATCAGGTTTGCTCTGTCAGGCATATAGAAGTGCAGCTTGCACTCTGCACAGACTGGGCAGCTCCTGGTCATGGTCCTGACCTCCTCGATGGAGTAAGGCAGGTTGCAGGCCTTGATGAAGTGGAAGAACCTGGTGACCCCCGGGTGGCAGAGGTCGTTATGGAGGCCCCGTAGTCTATCGATCTGCGCGTTGACGCATGTGCCTCGCGATAGAGCATCTGAGGGTTTGTTGAGTTTCCCGGGCCGGTACAAGATGTCGTAATTGTAGGTGGAAAGTTCAATTCTCCACCTCAAAATCTTGTCATTTTTGATTTTGCCCCTCTGCTTATTATTGAACATAAAAGCAACTGAACGCTGGTCAGTAAGCAGGGTAAATAGTTTTCCAGCCAGGTAGTGCCGCCAGTGGCGCACCGCCTCCAGAATGGCCTGGGCCTCCTTTTTCACAGAGGAGTGTCTGAGTTCGGAGCCCTGGAGGGTTCGTGAAAAGGCGGCCACGGGTCTTCCCGCCTGGTTAAGGGTAGCGGCCAGGGCGAAGTCGGATGCATCGCTCTCCACCTGGAAGGGGATGGACTCGTCCACCGAGTGCATGGTGGCCTTGGCAATGTCATCTTTTATACGGTGAAAGGCTGAGTGGGCCTCCGCCGTCAGGGGAAAGGAAGTGGACTTGATAAGTGGACAGGCTTTGTCCGCATAATGAGGGACCCACTGGGCATAATAGGAAAAGCAGCCCAGGCACCTTTCGAGGGCCTTGAGACAGTGGGGCAGGGGAAGTTCCATCAGGGGGCGCATCCGGTCAGGGTCAGGACCGATGACTCCGTGTTCCACCACGCAGCCAAGGATAGCGAGGCGGGTTGTGCGGAATATGCACTTTTCCTTGTTGTACGTGAGGTTTAGGAGTTGGGCCGTGCGAGGGAACTTATCAAGGTTGGCGTCATGGTCCTGCAGGTCATGGCCGCAGATGGTCAAGTTGTCCAGGTAGGGAAACGTGGCCTGTAACACATTCTCGTCGACCATCCGGTCCATCTCCCTCTGGAAGACGGAGACACCATTGGTGACTCCGAAAGGAACCCTGAGGAAGTGAAAAAGATGGCCGTTTGCCTCGAAAGCTGTGTACTGGCGGTCCTCAGGGCGGATAGGGATTTGGTGGTATGCTGCCTTGAGGTCAATGGTCGAGAAAACGCGATATTGCGCTATCTTATTAACCATGTCGGCTATGCGGGGGGAGAGGGTATGCGTCCAACTGGGTGTACTTGTTGATTGTCTGGCTGTAGTCGATGACCAGGCGCTGCTTGTTGCCGGTCTTAACGACTACCACCTGAGCTCGCCAGGGGCTGGTACTACCCTCAATAATCCCCTCCTTCAGGAGCCGCGTCACCTCAGATCTTATAAAGGATCTGTCCCCGGTGCTGTATCGCCTGCTCTTTGTGGCGATAGGCTTGCAGTCGCGGGTGAGGTTAGCGAACGGGGGGGGGGGGGGTGATTTTGAGGGTGGAGAGACTACAGGTGGGGCGCGGTGGGCAATTTAAAAACTGCTGGTTGCAGACAGCGAGTGGGGGGAAAGGTCCACCGTATGTCAAGGTGACACTCTTAAAGTGACAATGAAAGTCCAACCCCAGCAGAACGGCAGCGCAGAGATGTGGCAGGATGAAGAGTTTTACATTTTTATAGACGGAGCCCCTCACCGAAAGGGTCACTACGCAGTAGCCGCCGACGTCTGCTGAGTGAGATTGAGGGGCCATGGAGATCCGATGGCGCGCTGGCAGGACCGAGAGGGAATAATGCCGTACCGTATTAGGGTGTATGAAGCTCTCCGTGCTCCCGGAATCAAAAAGGCAAGTTGTGGCGCAGCCATTTACCTGGATGTCCATCGTGGACCTGGCTAGCTGATGGGGTCTGGATTGATCCAGCATAATGGAGGCCGCTGTGGAGTCGGGAGCGTCGCTGTAAAACCCCGGTGAGGCGGTGGGTGAGTCGGGGGCCCGTTGGCAAAATGGCGGCGTCAGAGAAGGACAAAATGGCGGCGCCCATGACGATCCCGATCCCCACGAGGCTGGAGGAAGGCAAGATGGCCGCTCCCACGAATCGCAAGCGGCGCTGCTGAAGGTAGGGGGTCTTCTGACTTCTGCAGACGCCAGCGTAGTGTCCCTTCTTACCGCAGGCAGAGCAGACAGCGTTTTTCGCCGGGCAGCGCGCCCTGGGGTGTTTGGTTTGGCCACAGAAATAACATTTCTGGCTCGGGCGGGACATCGCTGCAGCAGTTGGGGCTGGGGCCCGGGTCAGCGCCACGTCCCAAGATGGCGGCGGCCGCAACATCCACGAGGCGGCCGCGCGGTCCGGGGAGTAGGCCTCCATGTTCCGATGGGCTACGTCCAACGAAAGGGTGAGTGAAATCGCCTTCTTCAGGTCGAGCTCGCTACTTTCCAGCAGTTGCTGCCGTGTGTGAGTGGACCTGAGGCCCGCAACGAGGGCGTCCCGGATGAGCTCCTCCGTATGTTCCGTGGCTGATACTTGCTTGCATTCGCAGGCTCGGCCGAGTTCCTTCAGCGCCCGTATGTATGCTTCTGTGGGTTCCCCGGGCTGTTGTTTGCGGGACCCCAGGAGATGTCTTGCGTAAACATAGTTGACCGGGCGTGCATATTGTTCCTTTAAAATGTCGATAGCCCCCTGGTAGCTCGTAGCGTCCCGGATAAGGGCAAAAGCTCGGTCGTTTACTTTCGAATTCAGCACCCTGAGCTTGTCGGCGTCGGTGGCGACGGTCTCGCCGGATGCAGCCAGAAAAGACTCAAAACAGTTCAACCAGTGTGAGAACTTAGCAGGCGAGTCCGGTTCTTGCGGGTCGAGTTCCAGGCACTTGATCTTAAGTATCTGCAGCATCGTTATTTTATTTTTTTTGTCAGTAGTTAATAAAATTGATGCGCTATCGATTCTAATAAAAGGCCGAGTAGAGTTCAGAACAACAGGCTTTTATTAACTACTGAATGCAACTACAAACAGATCAGGACTATGCCTCTAGTGGACGACCGAATGGCAGAGAGCTGCCGTGCAGCCGTCCTTATACCAGGTAGCCAAGGGCGGAGTCAGCTGAGGCAGAGTCAGGTATAACAGTGAAACAAGAGTGAACGACAACAACAACAAGTGAACACAGTGAACGACAGTGGTTTACCACACCTTTCTCCACCCCACTCTCCCCACCCACCTCTTAGACACACTATTGAACTTCACTTTTTCCCCTTTTGGTACTTCATTTTTTTCTCCTTTGTTTTTCTTCCAACGGAGTGCTGCTGTTGGTTTTACATCCCATCTGAAAGATAGTACTTCCCAGTTGTTGCACAGGGATACCATAAAGGCCAACGGTAGCCCATTCAGCACATTATGTGGGCTCCGCATTCCCACTCACGTTGCAGCATGACAGCTCATTACACTTACTTGTTCTTCTGGCTACTGACGATGAATGATATGAAAGTACAACGTAAAGATTCACAACTTATCACGATCTCAGACAAAAATGTATCCTCTCCATTTGCTGATTCTGAAGCATTATGGCAATTTCTTGAATCTCTATTCTGTGCATTTCATCTCCAGTTATCTTGCCCTCATTGTTTGTTTCTCAATGACATTTAAGTTTCACCTCCAAGTTTTCCCCCCTTCCAAATTCCCTCAATTTTCTACTTCAACTAACCTAAATAATTAAAGAATTATTTACTCATTTTCCTAATCCAGCTGCTACTTTCACTTATCTGACCATTCCATCTGTGCCAAATGAAACTCACTAACATGGAAAGTTTATATTTCATTCTTCCCTTTTGTTAGTTCTGATACTACATTGTGGTACCATCATGTCTGTTCTGCTGTTTCAAAAAAATCAACCCATCATATTTGGCATCTGTGGACTGAAGCATCTCAAGTGAATTCTATCTATGCTTGAAATTTCTGTAATTCCACTATTAGAACTGCTAAATTTTATTGAAAGAAAATGTCAACTGCCATCTTCCTGCTCCTTGGCAATGCTGTTTCTTGCAACTTCTGTGAATCCTTCTTTCCACCTCTCTTAGTCCTGATGGTATAGCTGATGGTTTGGTTCATGTTTGTCATTGAACTCTAATCTTGATCTTAGCAAAGAACCTTCCTCCTTGTTTCATTCTATTTAACCAATAAAGACCAGCATCAAGCCTGTCAGAATCTCCGATCTGCACTACACTAGGACCACTGATCCAAAAGCATTCTTGCCATGGTCCTCAAGATCCACACATCTGAAGTTATTGCTATCCTAGGTCATCTCTTCAATTTTTCTCAACCTATTTTTCTCTCCTTGGAAATTTGTTCCGATTCACCTAATCCTAAAAAAGGTAATCTTTTTCACACTGTTAACTACCAGTCTATAGCCTTACATCAGTACTTTCTAAGCTTATGGAAGCTGCTGCTAGTTTTCAAATTATCGTGAAAATTCTGGTCTAATCTATGATTAGCATGCTATTTAGTATGGCCCTTTGATCACTAGCAATCTTGTGATCCATGTCATTCCCTTCTGGATCTCTCCCCTTGCATTCCTTGGTTAATTATTAGTTATTGGCTCAGTTGCTTTGATTCTTATTCCATTAACTCAGGGTTCTCCAGGGCTTTTCTCTGACTCTGTTGTGCACATCAATGCTCTCCTCCACAGATCATCCTATCCACTACTGCGGATACCATTTTGCATTCACAAACTTCCTTCAGATTGCACAGCATCAGTGCAATAGCCGATTCACATGTAAATCTCTTCTATATCTTTCAACAAGAAATGAAATATGTTTGTTTCAATTCTTCAAGGACAATTTCTTCAATGTGTACTGTTTGCAGGTTGTACTGCAACAACTTGCCAAGGCTTCTTCGGCAGCACCTCCCAAACCCACGACCTCTACCACCTAGAAGGACAAGGGCAGCAGGTGCATAGAACCACCACCTCCAAGTTCCCCTCCTAGTCACACACCATCCTGACTTGGACATTTTTCGCCATTCCTTCATTGTCGCTGGGTCAAAATCCTGGGACTCCCTACATTACAGCATTTTAAGATCACCTTCAACACGGACTGCAGCTGTTCAAGAATTGGGCCCACCACCTTAGAGGGCAATTAGGGATGGGCAATAAATGCCAGCCTTGCCAACAACACCCACATTCCAAGAATTAAATTAACAAAGGAATCTCTTTGGAGAGCCAAGTAATTTCAACAATGTCTAAGAAATCAAAGAAAGCCTTTTGGCCAAAAGAGCATGAGTTTTTCTTTCATCTTATACAGAATTTCAACTTAAATTCAGAGTTTCTGTCTGTCTTAATTTAATGTAAATCACTAAAGGATAGTGAAAAAAGCAAACTGAAAGAACTTAAATTTTGCTAGTTTAGAATCTATTTTAATACAGGTTGAGCGTCCCGAATCCGGCACCCTGGGATCGAGGCCGAGCCGGTTTTCGGGTTTTCCCGGACTTCGGAACAAGTTTGATGTCCGAAGTCCGGAAACGCCCGAGCCCAGGTTGCGATATTTCCGGACTTCGGACATCAGAAACACGTGCAGAGTCCGGAAATGCCTGGGCTCAGGTTGCACTATTTCCAGTTTTTGGTAAGCTTCCCTCAGGGTGTCTGGATTCCATAACATTTTACGGATTCCGGATCCCTGCCACCAATCGTCCCGGATTCCAGAACTCCGGATTTGGGACGCTCAACCTGTACATACAATTGTTAGTGAGGGGTTTTGCAGTAAAAAGTCATTTACAAATTGGCTATTAAGCATATGACTGTCAATAACAGAAGACTTCTTGTACTTTTCGGTCAAGAACATCTTTTGTGCCATTAATTTCCTGAAATGGTATGTTAAATTGAATATGTTTTCATTCAAGGATACTAAATGCCGAAGGGAAAATGCAAGAGGGGCTAGAGACTGGGCTAAGTGGGTTAGAACAGTATTTTTTTACCTGGAATACAGCCCAAACTGATCAGATGAAAGTCTCTGTTGGTGGGAGAGTCGTACATGAAATATGTTTGGGCAGCCTCAACCCAGTTCCTATTGGACATGAATCCACAGCATAAACCCATCCATAATATTCCAGAAAACTGCAGTAAATCAGCAATCTTAGAAGCCACAAGAATGGCTAATGTGGGAAATGGGAAATTACAATTGTCAAGCAGTACAGTGAGCTTTGAGAAACTAATGGGACTAAAAGCTGACAAATTCCCTGGACCCGACGGCCTACATCTTCGCATTCTAAAAAGAGGTGGCTGAAGAGACAGCGGATGCATTGGTTTTGATCTTCCAAAATTCCCTAGATTCTAGAATTATCCCAGCAGATTGGAAGGTCGCAAATGTAACACCGCTATTCAAGAAAGGAGGGAGAGAAAAAACAGGGAACTACAGGCCAGTTAGCCTGACATCAGTCATCAGGAAAATGCTGGAAACCATTGTTAAGGAAGTGGTATCAGGGCACTTAGAAAATCATAACATGATTAGGCAGAGTCAATGTGGTTTTATGAAAGGGAAATAGTGTTTGACAAATTTATTAGAGTTTTTTGAGGATGTAACTAGCATGGTAGATAAAGGGGAACCAGTGGATGTAGTATATTTGGATTTCCAAAAGACATTCAATAAGGTGCCACATAAAAGGTTATTACACAAGATTAGGGCTCACAGGGTTATATAGTAGCATGGCTAGAGGATTGGTTAACGGACAGAAAACAGAGTAGGGATAAACAGATCTTTTTCAGGTTGGCAGGCTGTAACTAGTCGGGTGCCGCAAGGATCAGTGTTGGGGCCTCAGTTATTTACAATCTATATTAATGACCTAGATGAAGGGATCGAGTGTAATGTATCCAAGTTTGCTGATACAAAGCTAGGTGGGACAGTAAGCTGTGAGAACACAGAGTCTGCAAGGGATATAGAAGTGATTGGGTAGTAAGGTGGCAGATGGCATATAATGTAGGGAAATGTGAGGTTATTCACTTGGGTAGGAAGAATAGAAAAACAGAATATTTTTTAAATGGAGAGAAACTTTCAAATGTTGGTGTTCAGAGAGCTTTGGGTGTCCTCGTGCAAGAAACACAGAAAGCTAGCATGCAGGCACAGCAAGCAATAAGGAAGGCAAATGGCATGTTGGCCTTTATTGCAAGGGGGTTGGAGTTATAAGAGTAAGGAAGTCTTGTACAGGGCCTTGGTGAGACCACACCTGGAGTATTGTGCAGAGTTTTGGCTCCTTATCTAAGGAAGGATATACTTGCCTTGGAGGCGGTGCAACGAAGGTTCACTAGATTGATTCCTGGGATGAGAGGGCTGTCCTATGATGAGAGATTGTGTAGAATGGGCCTCTGCTCTCTGGAGTTTAGAAGAATGAGAGGTGATCTCATTGAAACATACAAGATTCTGAAGGGGATTGACAGGGTAGATGCTGAGAGGTTGTGTCTCCTGGCTGGAGTGTCTAGAACTAGGGGGCATATTCTCAGGATAAGGGGTAGGCCATTTAAGAGTGAGATGAGGAGGAATTTCTTCACTCAGAGGGTTGCGAATCTTTGGAATTCTCGGCCCCAGAGGGCTGTGAATGCTGAGCCTTTGAGTATATTCAAGGCTGAGATAGATTGATTTTTGGACTCTAGGGGAATCAAGGGATATGGAGATCGGGCGGGAAAGTGGAGTTGAGGTCAATGATTAGCCATGATCTTATTGAATGGCGGAGCAGGCTCGAGGGGCCATGTGGCCTACTTCTGCTCTTATTTCTTATGTTCTTAAAATGTGCACAAATATGATTGCATGCAATTGAGAGAGACACAGCAGAGTACTTCTTAAGATGTGAATTTTTCAGTTTTCTGGCTGCATGTGCAGAAGTCACATCCAAAACATGCGAGCATATATTTCAGAGAAATCATTAATTTGGTATGCTATGTCCTGAACAGTAATTGCATGCAAATATTATAAACAATTGACTAAGACTTCCTTAGTCTAATGTCAGTACTTCAATAAAAAGCCCACAAAATAACATGCAAAGCTCTTGGAACAGATAGCACTACAGCTCCAGGATTTGAGACTTTTAGGATCAGTGAGCTGCAGCCAAGATTAAATTACATTGTTATATCTATTTTATGGAGTTTTCAGTCACTGACTGCCTGGCCTAAAGACAAAGATTTGTTCTTGGAAGTTTTACCTGTGTATATTCATATACCATAGCAGATAAAGTTAAAGGTCATTGATAATACAAATACACACAATTTGTCTTTATACACTACAAACATAGACACACACTATATAATTTGTGGAGCACTCAGTTTTTGAGCAGAGTTTTGCTGACAAAGTGACACGAGTGTTTGCCAGACACTGAAGGATTTGAATGATTTGTAGCCTATGGTGAGATTAATACTATTTCCCAAAATTAGTAATTTAGGATGGATACAGTAGTATAATGGCTACATTACTAGATTAACCAAGAGAATGAGAGTTCAAAGCCAACCATGCCAGTTTGAAAATTTGAATCAGATTTTTAAAATTGGTTTTGACATGTAAATGTACATCTAGTCCCAGCTCCATGAAGCTGTAGGACGATCGTAAATGTTCACTAAAGTCCTCACGGAAGGAAACCTGCTATTCTTATCCTGGCTGGTGGTAGCGCAACCAAATCCTCCGCTCGCACTCTGTAGAGATCACATGACATTCATCAGTTCATGCAACTCCCACCCACTGCAGCCTCCGTATAATACCTATCCTAATTCATATAAATGTTAATTGCGACTCATGGCTGACTGAAGCCGAGTTCTATTTCTACTTCCAGACCAAACTCTGAGAAGTCAATAGTTCTTTATATTTTATTTGGATTAGGGAAGGAAGCTTGAATTTTGTGAATGGGAGCCTCACTTTAGTGTGTGTAAAGGGGGATCTTGATTTTTTTGTGTTTATGCAGGGTCTTACAGTTTTGTGTAGAGGGGGTTTGCATTTCTGCATAATCATACACAGCTCTCTGGTTTTGACATGTACATCCAGTTCCAGCTCCAAAAGGTTGGACATCTTGGTCCCAACGCATTATATGCTTGACAGAAATTCTGAATTGCACCATCAATACTACCACAGGCTTTATTTTTACATCACAAAATATATTTAGTTCCTGAATCACCTTTACAAGAATTAGTACTCTTCGGCTTTGCCCATGGATGAAGGGACATTAAACCACTGGTTCTATTTAAAGATGCACAGGCTTAAAGTTGACATTTCAGTATGTTTATTAAATTTATCACAAATTAAAATCTGGCTTCTAGCTATGGAGCAATAACTAAAATATGGCAAAGACAGTATTGATCAAGCAGTTTCAATTTTGTTACCATTTTGGTCATGGGCCCATCTCTGGAGGTACTCTGGGTAGGGGACTTCAATGTCCATCACCAACAGTGGCTCAGTAGCACCACTACTGACCGAGCCCTGAAGGGCACAGCTGCCGGAGCGGGTTTGCAGCAGGTGGTGAGAACGCCAAAGCAAAGGAAAAACCTACTTGACTTTGTTCTCACCAATCTACCTGTTGTAGATGCATCTGTCCATGACAGTATTGACAGAAGTGACAACCACCGCACAGTCATTGTGGAGACGAAGTCCTGTCTTCACATGGAGGACACCCTCCATCATATTTAGCACCACCACCCTGCTAAATGGGATAGATTCAGAACAGATATAGCAGCTCAAAGCAGAATTGTATTTCACCACAATCTGTAACCTCATGGCCCAGCATATCCCTTATTCTACTATTACCATCAAGCCAGGTGGCCAACCTTGGTTCAATGGGGACTGTAGAAGAGCAGCACTAGGCGTACCTGAACTTCAAACATGCTGAAGCTACAACACAGGACTACATACATGATAAACAGCAGAAGCAGCATGCTACAGACAGAGTCAAGCGATCCTACAACCAACGGATCAGATCAAAGCTTTGCAGTCCTGCCGCAACCAGTCGTGAATGATAGACAATTAAACAACTAACAGGAGGAGGAGGCTGCTCCATGAAGATTTCCATCCTCAACGATGGCAGATCCCAGCACGCATGTGCAAAAGACAAGGCTGACTTATTTGCAACCATCTTCAGCCAGAAGTGCCAAGTGGATGATCCATCTCTGCTGCCTCCTCCTCCTGAGGTCCTCACCATCACAGATGTCAGCTTCAGCCAATTCGATTCACTCCACATGACATCAAGAAACGGCTGAGCTGTTTGGCCCCTTGGTCTGACACTGGCTACGGAGCTCATACAGCTGGCATTCAATATTTGCACATTTTCCAGCAGGAATTACTTGCAAATATAAGCAGCAGGAACCCTGGCTGATTGTTAGCGAAAGGCATGTGCATAAATGTCAACCATCAACACTTCACCCCATGTCTATTTCACAAGATAAATCTGTTTTTCACTGGGATTGGAAGTTTCTGATCTGAGATCAAAATTACTTGGAAGGCAGAACCAATCAAATCAGCTGGAGGGCAGGACTGAAGGCCAATAGAACCAACCAAACGTTACTGTCACACATCACACAAACCTCAGAATGATAGCCTTTACCAGGAACTGCGGGAGTGCTACGCTGCTGGAGATGCCATCATTTGGATGAGTCATTAAAACTGAGGCCCCATTCACCTGCTCAAGTGGGTGTAAAATATCCCATGGCACAACTTGAAATGCAGGAAGTTCTCCTGGTGTCCTGGTCAATATTTGTGCCTCAACCAACCCCATCAAGAACAGATCATATGGTCATTTATTCACTTACTACTTTTTGGACTTTGCTGTGCTTAAATTGGCTGTCATTTTTGCCCACATAACACAGGCATGATGGGTCAAATGGTCTCCTTGATTCTATAAACAATAGTGACTGTACTTCCAAAGTAATCCATTGGTTGTAAAGCATTTTGGGATGATACGACGCTAAACAAATACAAACTCTGTTTCCAAAGAGAAATAGCATGTCAAGTTGACAGATGGAACGTTTTAGAAAATATATTAAAGAATGAATTTCTGCCAATACACTTGAATTATCTAAAATTTAAAGCCATGCATTCACAATAATACTATTAACATGCACAGAACAGCAACAAGCTGTTTTGTACAAGTGCTGTCTTTAAATGTATTTCTGAAATGCCTTAATTTTACACAAGTTTTATAAATATTTTACTAAATTTCACTAAAAAAAGAAAGAAAAAGTAGTGAGAAAGAAGATCGAAAGAACGAACAACCACTGGACATCTCAAAGCGTTTTACAGCCAATGAAGTACTTTTTGAAGTGTAGTCACTGTTGTAATATAGGAAACATGGCAGCCAATTTGCACACAGCAAGCTCCCACAAATAGCAATGTGATAATGACCAGATAATCTGTTTTTTTGTTATGTTGGTTGAGGGATAAATATTGGCCAGGACACCAGGGATAACTCCCCTACTCTTCTTCAAAATAGTGCCATAGGATCTTTTATGTCCACCTGAGAGCGCAGATGGGGTTTAACGTCTCATCCAAAAGACGGCATCTCCGACAGTGCAGCACTCCCTCAGCACTGCACTGTCAGCCTAGCTTTATGTGCTCAAGTGTCTGGAGTGGGACTTGAACCCACAACCTTCTGACTCAGATGAGTGCGCTACCAACTGAGCCACAGCTGGTCACAAAAGAACGGGCCGACTGGTTTATTATCCTTTGGTTAATTTGCTGGATGATCGGGAGGGTGGGGGTGGTTGGAGAAGAGAATTTAATGAAAAGGGTAGCAGAGACAGGAGCAAACCACAACCAGCTGTCAAATATGACTGTACATCAACTGTAGAACTGTTCTGGCTGTTCCACAGTTCTCTGAATGACAACAGTCTGCCAAAGTTAAAAGTCGCACGTTGCTTCATTATTCTCATTCGCTCATCATTTTTTAATGGGATACATTAGAGCTATTTGTAATTACAAAATGTACCAGTGATCTCTTGTATAATGCCTTCCCATAGTTCAAGAATCAAGTTTCTACGGTCTGAAAATTAACAGCCAGATCAGTTCCACCATTCAGTTAAACAAAGCTTCAATCATCCTCAGGGAACTTACCCAATGGAGAAGCTGTTAAACAATTACTTTTACTGTGTTTATTTGAAACAAGCCAGTTGTTCTATGTAGTTGAAGTCAACTCTAGATGTTGTGTGTTGTTTACAATTAAGATAAAAGGAACCCACATGAAACATGAGCTTCATGTACTTCTTCACACTTCAAGTAGCTCTCGTACAACTCTAGCCACACCCAAGCTCGTTACATTACACACACACTGCAGCTGAATTTACAGCAGCAGTCAGCATAACAGCAATTGTATAATCACATCCAAATTTCAGCTTGTACAAGTAACTTCATGGAAAAAGCTTAAAGGCGCAAGCACCACAGCTGCCAATTAAAACTGGACACAGGCAGAATTTAAAGTCTAGTTGACAAAATTACTCCCAATCTATGAAGCAGTTTTTAGAGGGAACCACAATTTCAGAAATTAAGTGTGTAGTCATGAGTCAGATTTACATGCAGGAATTCAGAAGGTAAGTAGGCAAACAGCTGAGTACATGAACTGCATGTACTTCCAACAGACTTAAACTACAAAGAACTATTATACAGCAGACTAGGAAGAAAATATTTTACCATGTATTTGGAATCAAAAGCATATTCAAATATATTAATGATGGGGTAAATCACCTTTAAATAACCTCAACTACAAATTGCAAGGACTTAATAAAAAACTGATGAAGGTTCAGAAAGATGCAAATATTTCTGAAGTTTTGACTATGTAAATTCTGGGTTCAAATTCAGCAAATATTTGTAGTAAAATTTGTCTTATCTTTTAAAGAAAAAGCACAAAGGGATATGCAGAGCTCTGGAAATTTAGTTTCACAGTTAAACTCAAACGCCACACTTCACAAACATAGGGTTAAAATCAGAGCAAGATAAGCACTGGCAGGAAAAAATTTAATTAAATTAGCTAAGGGATGTATTTGAATTGAGGTACAACTTTTATGCTCTGGTTACAAATATAAACGCTCTAATTTGAACTTCAGATTGACACTCCAAATATTCCAAGCTTTTTAAAAAAAAATAAAACACTTTCATCCTTCCATTTACAGTTCTTATCCTTACCCATAAAAATCAACCTTGCACACATAGCTCAACTAAGTGTAACCAAACCTGTTCCCAAGCTACTGGCAACAGATATCCTGGGTTCATCTGCTAGTAGACGCGAGTTATGTAGGATACACTCACCTGAATATTTTAGCATCTTCCTTGTGAAGAAGCAGATCATAGTGCGTTGGGAACCGTAGGGATGAACCTATGGCCCTCCACATAGTGGCTCAATGGAGCAAATTGCTGGTCCTCAACAGCAGGGATTGAAATAATTTACATTTATATAGCATCTTTAACAAAGTAAAACATCCCAAGGAGCTTCACAGGAGCATCATCAAACAAAATTTGGCACTGAGCCACATAAGGACAGGTGACCAAAAGCTTAGTCAAAGAAGTAGGTTTTAAGGAACGTCTTAAAGGAGAGGGGGGTAGAAAAGCAAAGGTTTAGGGAGGGAATTCCAGAGCTTAGGGCCTAGGCAGCTAAAAGCGCAGCCACCAATGGTGGAGTGATGAAAATCAGGGATGCGCAAGAGGCCAGAATTAGAGGAGCGCAAAGATCTTGAAGGGTTGTAGGGAGGTTAGAGATGGGAGGGGCAAGACCATGGAGGGACCTGAAAACACTCAGATAATGCAGTCTCTTTGCTATTGCTATCATTCAATTTCATCCATCAATAAATTTAAAAGCAAGCGTTATGGCCAATGGCCAAAATCCAGATGGATGAAGGAAAACCTATTTAGTTGCCATTTTCATTTGAAATATTCAATGGCCACAACCATTTTGGAATTAAAGCAGTATCAATTTTTCTTCTTTTTTTAAATAAAGTGTTGACAATTGGTGAGCATAATCGACACCCATTCTACAAAATGACAGTGGGAGTTCTAAATTCCTGGCTAGAACTATGATCAACGCCCACTTTAAATGCAACCTAAGCATGTTGTGTAGGAACATTTTAAATGTTTATGAAAGCAAATTGGAAATTTACTATTTCAGCAGATACTGAGATTTGAGCATTATACAAAATCCACAAGTAGAATATTTTGCACAAACAAAAGCTATTTATCCCCTCCACCGCACCCCCCCCCCCAAACCACCCCATCAACAAAATTGGCAATATGACAAAATAAAAATTGTGACAAGTATGTTGTCATCACTGGTGTGGTGGGGGAGATCTGGCAGCTGCTGAAATACTTGGCCATCCAATACAAGGAATCAATTCCTTTTTTTTTTGCCATCTTATCACATGATTTTCATTAGATATGGTCACAAGGGATGACTTAAGTGTATTCACAAGGTCTCACCAGGAAACCATAGTGTAGAAAGCGAAACAGCTTTTAACCAACTAACCCAAAATAGTTTTAAATGTTGCTTCTAAAAACATTAGCTCGGAGTCACTTTATCACTACTTCCTTATTTCTCTGAATCTTAGATCTCCACCTTTGTTTCTCAATAAAAAGATACAGTACAATTATTCTTGGCAAGTGCACATATATTTTAATTTAGATGAAAGCATTGTGAAGCAGGTAGTTCGGGAATAGTACTCTGCTGTATGACACTCAGTACCAATGTGCTATGAAATTAGTTTCTTCCTATGATTCTCACCTCCACCAGGTGTTCTGGAGACAGGCTGGAGAACGGGTGAAATGACAGTCAACACACATGCTCAATTCCAAGTGTTAAGCTGAAGAGTGGTATTGGCTGATATCCGAAACAGTTGCCTGCTGTCATTCAAGAGAAGTGCATGCTACAGGCGCAAGTTTATGGGACTAATGGGGAGAAAATACAGTAATTCAAGAATTATGTGCAAAGTATTAAAGTAATAGTGGATGACTCAGTACACGTTTTTCAAACCAATGAAAAAAATCAAGGACTAATTCAAATCCTTGAACAATTAACAATGTAAAATAAAAATGACCAGCAGACAACGGCTTACAGTACAAAGTTCTCAGTTTAGCACTAACTTAGCAGTAAACTGTCCAACTCACTTAGTGAGGCCAAAAACTGGCGCCCTCTTTCCTCGACTACCAAGTATAGAAAAAAATCCAGAGTCGATTATTTTTGTACCTTTTAAAATGAATGATGCAAGTGCTGGGGAATAAAGCACTTTCCACTTAGATACCCACTGTTAAGCATGAAGCAGTCTCAAGTCATCTTGTGACCCCAGAGTTATTAGGAAACAATAAGTGGGCAGTTTTATGTCTCAGGCCCACACCAACTAGGACTGCACAGACTGCCCAAACTAATTTCATCAGACAGAGGAAACATTTAGCCCCTCAGTCTGGCCTGAATTTGAACCCAGGTCCCTTCGGTGAAAGCCTGTGTTTAATTCACTCTACCATCCAGTCACCAAGAATTCCCTTTTAACCTCAAGCCTTTGACTATGGAGAGATGGGGCATTAAACCCAGGAACTCCACAAGATTAAAACAAATGTTGCATTCAACACCTTAATTGTTTAACTGTAGACACAAAGGTTCCAACACTATCCCTTCTACAGTCACTTCTTGGACTTTAATGGCCCAGATTTTACGGTCGGTATGACGGCGTACTCTGAGTACGCCGTCATACCGTCTTTGAAATGGACAGCAAGTTCAGGATTTCTGCATGCTCCAAATCTCAAACTTGTGATCTGCCAGACATGGAAATCCTAATTGCTGGCGCAGAGTTGGGCTAATTGCCCACCAACTGCCCAGCAATTAGGCCTGAAAATTTTTACAGCTGCTGCAAACAGGCACAGCGGGCTATTTGCACAGCATAAGGAGATACCGGTCAATAAAAAAAATTGATTTTGGTAAAAAATTTCCTTTAATGGTTATTAGCTGTCAGCAGACTTCAACACTTACAGGATATAGAAAAAAAAGTTCAGCAATGAATATTATTGCATTATATGATAATATTGTTTTATTGCGCGGGCTCCAGTGATCTTACTTTCTCCCTTTTTCCAAACTGGAACCAGCAGGCCATGAAACATCTACAGCCAAGAGGGTAGACAAGTGACTTGCTCCTTGGCCTTTCTCCAAAGCCATTCCATTTGAGTCACTACTCTGAACTCTGCAGCGTCTGACAGCAACTTTTCATTTGGGGGCCTCGCAACAGGTTAAATGCGCATTCGGTTCGGATGCCGGCGGCGTAATCCTTAATTACGCCACCAACTGCAAAATCCGGGCCAATCTCTTTAATGCTGAGGGGTGTATATAGCAGTAGCATCTCTGGTCCTAGGGCAGTCACATGCTCAGTAGATGATACCCTGGGACATTTGTCACAAAACTACAAATCACGTGTAACTACAAATTCTTGGTGCACATAATGGTCATACCCTGAAATTGATCTATCAGGTAAAACCATGAAAGAAGCCAGCAACGATTGCTACCGTCATGAGGGTTTGACTACGCTCCAGTAGATGAAGACTGAGCACACTAGAGCTGGCAAAGAAGCCCTTCTGGTGATCAAGGCAGCGAGGTACGTGACACAAAATAGGTATTTTTCATTTATAATCAGAGCAATTATCAACTGAGAGCAGAGGGAAAAATCTTAGTTTAAATTCATGATGGTCACCCACATCAGAATGTTGTCTAATTATGCAAGTACCTGGAATATGAAAAGAACAAATAATCTAATTAAGAAAGACTTGCATTTATATTGCGCCTTTCACAACCACCAGGCATCTCAAAGCACTTTACAGCCAGTGAAGTATTTTTGAAGCGTAGTCACTGTTGTAATGTAGGAAACGCAGCAGCCAATTGGCACACAGCAAGATCCCACAAACAGCAGAGATAAATTACCAAATATTTTTTTAGTGATGTTGATTGAAGAATAAATATTGGCCAGGACACCGGGGATAACTCCCCTGCTCCTCTTCAAAATAGAGCCATGGGATCTTTTACCTGAAGCAGACGGGGCCTCGGTTTAACGTCTCATCTAAAAGACGACACCTCCGACAGTGCAGCACTCCCTCAGCACTGCACTGGAGTGTCAGCCTAGATTTTTGCGCTCAAGTCTCTGGAATGGGACTTGAAGCCACAAACTTCTGACTCAGAGGCGAGGGTGCTACCAACTGAGCCACAGCTGACACTGATTAAGCATAAACTGATTCCAAGGACCCTAAAACTCAAATACAAACTGGTCTTTTTCCAGTGAGCCCATCTCACAAAACAAAAATTTGAAGATGGAGACTAAAAAGCAAATGTTTTCAACTTACATAATCAAAAACAAAAAAAATGTTAATTTTTTTTTCTATTATTTATTCTTCAGCAGATGTGGATTTAGCCTTTAACTAGGACAGAGATGAATATATCTCTAAGATACAGGTTTCTGGTGATCATAGTCATAAAGAATGTATTTGCGGCTTTAACCCGAGTGGTCTAGGTGCTGTGAGCCGGGCAGGAACTTGATTGAAGGGATTCGAAGGTGGAGAGATGGGCATGGAACTGGCTGATGAGGACACATTGGAAGACTTTAAAGAAGAAAAGGTTGGAAATAGGACAGCAGTGAGAGGGGACAGAAAGATCAAGGGTGGTTTCTTGAGGAGAGGCTGATGACACTATTGAAGGGTGTGGGGGGGGGGGGGGGGGAATAGCCTGAAGAGAGGGAGCCATCAACTACATCAGCATTGTGTGAGAAGAACTACTGGGCTTAAGGGAGTGCAGGAGGTAGGGCTTATGTAGGCAACATACTTGTTGAGGACCATGTAGGAGGGAAAAGCTGCAGTGGTGATGGCAGGGCAAGGGTATGGGTCGAGGGGAAAGTGGTGGTTACGAGGGCATCCAAGCAGCTGGTCTTGATCTAAAAGATCACAAAATCCATACACTTAGTGTTCAAGGTGAATATGGGAGGAGCAGAGGAAGGATTTTGGAGGAAGCAGTTTGTCGTTAAGGAGTTTGTGATCGTCCTCTCGCGCCATGATAATCTTGGAGCAGAGAGGGGATTTGGATGGAGAGAGGATGATATTGCTTTACGTAATAGAGCTAGCTTTGGTGGTGGAAAGCCATACCAGTCATGCAGGCTGGTGTGCTGCAGCCTGCTGGAGTGCTAGTTATGTTATGAGCTCAAACTCAAAAAGCTTAAGAGGCAAGAGCGCAATGAACTGAGCCAAGTTAACACCTGACTCCTCTCCACCCAATGAAAAGGGAATTGTACCCATATGAATAGTTAAGAGGATGGATGCATCAGTCTTTAAAACATCTGGTCACAAGTGTAAATGAAGGTTATTCAACAGAGTACAGTCTAGAGAAAAAAGACAAAACATTTGAGCCAGAACAAGGTTGTGTTTTATAAAATCAGTATTGATTCACTCCGTCATTCCAAACAAATAATCCAAACTTCATAAAATTGGTGGTAGCCACAAAATCCATAAACTCCACACATTTAGTGTTCAAGGCAAATATGAGAGGAGCAGAGGAAGGACGTTGGAGGAAGAGGTTTGTCGTTTGCTTGATAAATACCTCCCATTCTCCCTTTTCAGGAGCCAAATATGGGAATATCTGGCTGGTGAATCAATTAGAACTCAGTCTCTCTTACTATGGTGTCCAAGTGTTTAACAATGCAATGTACAGCTTATGATGTAGCTACATCATGGGGATATTAACACAGTATAAAAAGAGACCAAAGGTTTAAATTCTAATCTCAGACTTCACAGGGCATGAAGAATTAGTATCAAACAGAAAGTCTGGGTACATGAGGGTGCAAACCTTCCCTGAGCAAGTTACCCCAGGTCAACACACAGGCTGTGAAAGTAAGTGTAAGCAGGTTATCTTTTCAATAAATTAGTAAGAGTATTTACTCCCTCGAAACAATGGGTAAAGAATAGCTTTCATAAAGATTGTCAAATCTTTAATTTGAAAATTTGTTAAAAAACAAAATTGACTTATGTACTCAAACTGAATGAAAACAAAAGGACACTTACTTCAGAATCTGTAGAAAAATCGCACCATATCTTCAGAAATTAGCTTAATACTGTACATGTGAAACAGTGTACTGTAGGAATCGGCGAATTCCTAACTAATAACTGAGGTCGACTCAGGAGATCAAACAAACAGGTCTTTAATGTAAGACTAAACGAGTTCGAACCGTTTGTTGAGATCGATACAGGAGAACCACGAAAACAGGTCTTAACAAGATGGAGATTCCACGAGGACTGCCTGGGCAGTCACATGGTCTGCGACGTGACGTCATCGCGTTTGACCGCGTTTTCCCGCGGTCTTAAAGGGGCCACGCCCCGTACATACAAACACTATATACAAAACACAGTAATGTCTAACACAATGGTACTGGCTTAGGCTGGTGTTAGAACATTAAAGGGAATTATATACAGTTGCCCAGTCATTCAGTGGCTCCGCCACAGTACAACTAAATAGTGCACAATCCCAAATTAAGTACAGCATCACATTATTCAATTTCAAGAGAACCTACAGGAATTATTGTCCTACAAATCAGATACATGCAGAATAGTGTCCTTTTAGAGTGTCCAGAAAAAGAACACCAACTGCCACCGACATTTGTTTAATCTTCAGAATAGGAAGCTCAACAAGAGACCAAGTTTTGAACAACCATTTATTATATTAAAATGTTCTTAGAGCTCTTATTCAATTAAACATTTCCATTTTTGAAAGCAAAAGCAGATGCTCTCCAAATAAAATGGTGAGAAGTGGTTTCTGAAAGCTTCACAAGGGATTTATAGATATGAATGAATGAACAAATACAAAATATGGGAAACTGCAAAATAGAATCTCAACTTGGAAATGGAAACACATTGTGGTTACCAGATTTTAATATACTGGACAGAATATGGTATATACACCTGCAATTCTCCTTACAACAACTCTTAATTGCTGCTAGTGATTCGCAGACCCAAGATACACTGCCATAAACAGGTAAATGTGTGATGATTGGAAAAGATTGCAGAGCAGCAAGGTTACTCAAAGATCCTCATTCCTGTTCATCACATTCAATGTGCTACAAAGTCTATATCTGATTAGTAATGGAATATTTGGCAAACTGCACAGAGAAACCTAACTTTTGCTCCTGGATTCAGTGTAGTCCCAGGCCATGTAGACTAATGAATAGGCACTTTTACATTGATAGTGTACCTTTGGCAGCAAGCGCACAGCACTGCCACTGCGGACATCATATTAGAACAAAAGTAGACCACTACATGCCTCAGACGTTGCTGTAAACCAACTTTTTATGGGTCCCAAAAGTAGAGGTCAAAGGCACAAAAAACACAAGCCTCTTCATATTTGTCTTACATCAGGCACAAGCAGCAACTGGGTGCAGTGGAATGGCTTTGGTTTTTATCTTGAATGCTGGTCTCAGAGACTGTGCAGAACTGCAGACTTAATTATCCCAAACTATGCATGATAGAGCATGCAGTAAGGGCAATGAATTTGACCGAAAGCATTCAAATTCAAACTCTTTTGGCCTATCAGCAACTCTCAGGGTCAATGTTATGAGGCATTAGATACGATGATCAGGTTCATACAATAAAAACTACGTACGACCAACAGCAGCAAAGTGTTCACCGGTACTTTCACTTAAAATTTTTAGACTAAAATACGGCAAATGGCAATTTAGCAAATTCCAAGCTATTTTTATTTAAACTTGGTGTTGGATGAGGCTCCTGGCTTTAGCAGTCACTGCTACTTTAAAGCATCTAGTGTATGCACAAAATGGAGTACTAGCGCTATGAAGGAAGTGCTAGTGAGGGGAAACCAACATTAATTGTTCAAGTGTAGTTCTATTTAGTTAGCTGCACAACTGTTGGAGTCTTACACCAGAACCATGCAGAAACAATCCTGCTCGAGTCTATCCAACAAACATTGACTATCACTGCTCTATAAACTAGAATGCTGTGTTTTAAAGCTTTTCCCACTCTTTTCCTGCCAATATTCTCTTCTCCTTGCTGAAGAGGGTGATAAACTGCAGATGTACTGCTTCACAACTACTAAGTGTCCTGCAGTACCTCACCAAAGAGCCATTAATCATGAGAGAATTGCATGCTATTCAAGGGCAGAAAGTATACAGCTGAATCTTGTCCTGTATGCAACTGATGTCCATATACATGCACTTCCAACAGGTATTACTGGATATTAATCAGAAGTGGGAAATCTAGGTTGTCATCTCCTAACCCAAGGCACAAACTTTAATCAGCTAACTCAGCACAAATCAGGGATGGAACTTAGTCATAGAGTTATACAGCACAGAAAGAGGCCCTTCGGCCCATCGTGTCTGCGCCGACCATCAATCCCTGTCCAGTCTAATCCCATTTTCCAGCATTTGGTCTATAGCCTTGTATGCAAAGGCATTTCAAGTGCTCATCCAAATGCTTCTTGAATGTTATGAGGGTACCTGCCTCTACCACCCTTTCAGGCAGTGAGTTCCAGATTCCAACCACCCTCTGGGTGAAAAAGTTCCTCCTCAAATCCCCTCTAAACCTCCTGCCCCTTACCTTGAATCTATGCCCCCTTGTTATTGACCCCCCTACTAAGGGGAAAAGTTCCTCTTTGTCTACCCTATCTATGCCCCTCATCATTTTGTACACCTCCATCAGGTCCCCCCTCAGCCTTCTTTGCTCCAAGGAAAACAACCCCAGCCTGTCCAGCCTCTCTTCATAGCTGAGGCGCTCCATCCCAGGTAACATCCTGGTGAATCTTCTCTGCACCCTCTCCAAAGCAATCACATCCTTCCTATAGTGAGGCGACCAGAACTGCACACAGTACTCCAGCTGTGGCCTCACCAGCGTTTTGTACAGCTCCATCATAACCTCCCTGCTCTTATATTCTATGCCTCGGCTAATGAAGGCAAGTATCCCATATGCCTTTTTAACCACCTTATCTACCTGTTCCGCTGCCTTCAGGGATCTATGTACATGTACACCAAGGTCCCTCTGAACTTCCTAGGGTCCTACCACTCATTGTGTATTCCCTTGCCTTATTTGTCCGTCCAAAATGCATCACCTCGCACTTTTCAGGGTTAAATTCCATTTGCCACTTTTCCGCCCATCTGACCAACCCGTTTATATCGTCCTGTAGCCTGAGGCTTTCCTCCTCGCAATTTACCACCCCACCAATTTTCGTGTCATCTGCAAACTTACTGATCATACCTTTTACATTCTCATCCAAATCATTTATGTAGATCACAAACAGCAAGGGACCCAGCACCGATCCCTGAGGTACCCCACTGGACACAGGCTTCCAGTCACAAAAGCAACCTTCGACCATCACCCTCTGCCTCCTGCCACTCAGCCAGTTTAGGATCCAACGCGCCAAGGCACCCTGGATCCCATGGGCTCTTACCTTCTTGACCAGTCTCCTATGTGGGACTTTGTCAAAAGCTTTACTGAAATCCATGTAAACCACATCCACACACCTAGTCACCCCCTCGAAAAATTCAATCAGATTGGTCAGACATGATTTACCCTTGACAAAGCCATGCTGACTATCCCCGATTAATCCTTGCCTCTCCAAGTGGAGACTAATTTTGTCCCTCAGAATTTTTTCCAATAATTTCCCTACCACAGATGTTAGGCTCACTGGCCTGTAATTCCCTGGTTTATCCCTGCTACCCTTCTTGAATAATGGTACTACGTTAGCTGTTCTCTAGTCCTCTGGTACATCCCCTGTGGCCAGAGAGGTTCTGAAAATTTGTGTCAGAGCCCCTGCAATCTCCTCCTTTGCCTCACTCAGCAGCCTGGGATACATCTCGTCCGGGCCTGGGGATTTATCCACTTTTTGGCCTGCTAAAACCGCTAGTACCTCCTCCCTCTCGATGCTAATATGTTCAAGTATGTCACAGTCCCCTTGCCCGATTTCTATGTCTACATCGTCTTTCTCCATAGTGAACACAGATGCAAAAAATTCATTCAAAACCCCGCCTACATCATCTGGCTCTACACAGATTGCCACTTTGGTCCCTACCCTTTCCCTGGTTATCCTCTTGCCCTTAATATACTTATAAAACATCTTAGGATTTTCCTTTATTTTGCTCGCCAGTGTTATTTCATGGCCCCTCCTCGCCCTCCTAATTTCTTTTTTTAAAGTATGCCCCTGCACTTTTTATACTCCTCTAGGGCTTCCTCCGTCTTTAGTCTTTTGTAACTGCCAAAAGCCCCCCTTTTTTTCCTAATGCATTTTTGTATATCCCCTGTCATCCAAGGTTCCCTTTGCTTGTTGGTCCCACCCTTGACCTTTACAGGAACATGTTGGCATTGTACTCTCTCTATTTCCCTTCTGAAAGTCTCCCACTGCTTTGATGTGGATTTTCCTATAAGTAGCTGCTCCCAGTCCACTTTGGCCAGATCCTGCCTTATATTAAAATCGGCCTTCCCCCAATTTAGAACCCTTATTTCCGGGCCGTCTTTGTCTTTTTCCATGACCACCTTAAATCTCACCGAATTATGGTCACTGTCGCCAAAATGCTCTCCTACTGACACTTCCACCACTTGCCCGGCTACATTCCCTAGAATTAGGTCCAGTACCGCCCCCTCTCTTGTAGGACTTTCTACATGTTGGCTCAAAAAGCTCTCCTGGATGCACTTTAAGAATTCTGCACCCTCTAAGCCTTTCACACTCTGACTATCCCAATTAATATTGGGGAAGTTGAAATCCCCCACTATCATTACCCTATTATTTTCACACTTCTGAGATTTGCCTACATATCTGTTCCTCTATCTCCCCCTGACTGTTTGGGGGCCTATAGTACACTCCCAGCAAAGTGCTTGCCCCCTTTTTGTTTTTAAGTTCTACCCATATGGCCTCATTAGAGGAACCCGCTAATATATCATCCCTCCTTACAGCAGTAATTGATTCCTTAATTAATATTGCAACACCCCCTCCCCTTTTACACCCCCCTCTGTCTCGCCTGAAGATTCTATACCCCAGAATATTGAGCTGCCAGTCCTGACCCTCCCTCAACCATGTCTCCGTGATAGCAACAATATCGTACTCCCATGTGTTCAACAACAACTTCAGTTCATCCACCTTATTTGCAAGACTCCTTGCATTTTTGCATTAAAATAAATGCCTTCCAGCCTTGCCATATTCCCTTTTGCCTTCACATATTTGCTCTGCCTTCCCAGCTGACTTGTTTTTTCCTCCGTATTTGGCTGTAAATCACCCCCTACTATAGTTCCACTCTGTATCCCATCCCCCTGCCAAGTTAGTTTAAACCCCCCCCAGCAGTGCTAGCAAACCTCCCTGCAAGGATATTGGTCCCCCTCTGGTTCAGGTGCAAACCGTCCGACTTGTACAAGTCCCACCTTTCCCAGAAGCAGACCCAGTGATCCAGGAAACTAAAGCCCTCCCTCCTGCACCATCCCTTTAGCCACGCATTAATCTGTTCTATCTTCCTATTCTCACTAGCACGTGGCACCGGGAGTAATCCAGAGATTACAACCTTTGAGGTCCTGCTCTTTAATCTTCCACCTAGCTCCCTAAATTCTTGCTGCAGGACCTCATCCCTCTTTTTACCTATGTCGTTGGTACCAATGTGGACCACGACCTCTGGCTGTTCACCCTCCCCCTCCAGAATGCCCTGCAGCCGCTCAGTGACATCCTTGACCCTGGCACCAGGGAGGCAACAAACCATCCTGGATTCACGTCTACGGCCACAGAAACACCTATCTGTTCCCCTTACTATAGAATCCCCTACCACTATTGCTCTCCCACTCTTTTTCCTCCCTTCCTGGGCAGGAGCACCCCCAGTGCCAGGAAGTTGGCTGCTGCTGCCTTCCCCTGGTGAGTCATCCCCCTCAACAGTATCCAAATCGGTATACCTGTTTGAGAGGAACTTGGGACCTTCCTGGTTTGTATGGCTTGGTTGCTTACTTCCGAGTAGCCCCGAATTGATGGTTTAATGCAAAAATGACAGGACCTTTCATCACAACCTATGCTAATCCAGAATACGTTAAAAAAAAAGCAGCCATGGAATTCTACTCCATATCAAAAAGCCATGGGAAACAAGATCCAGGATGATTTATGTACTGTAGGTTTCCAACTATAATAGAGAACTCATTTATCACAACTTCTGCAGTACCACCTGGACTGGATGGACAGTCAAAAAACATTTTGCACTTGGCACAATACTGCTTTCTCCCAAATACAGCAGGCTTAAGAGTTTTTAAATTGAGCTTGCATAAAGAATAGTAATTCAAATAAATAGCTTAAATTACTTACTATGAAACCACAAGTAGAACATAGAAAATTTAAGAGGCAGCAAATCAGAAGATAACTGGCAAACACAGTCACAGGTAGATTACAGTCCATCTCAAGGGTGGAGACATCAAATCACACAACTGACCAGAACATATTCTACTGGAAAAAAGTAAACTTTATCGAACACTGCTTATATTAAATTCAACATACTCTTAACCAATCACCCATTCCTCTTATCTTGCTAAACACAATGGAAATTTTTATAAACTGCTGCAAATAAAATGAAATTACATTCTGAATAACTTAGTTATCCAACTTTGTTTTTACTAATTTAAGATAACTATTGCTGGATACTGCACAGAGATTCAAAACAAGTCCATTGCAATGGGACTATTACAAAACAAATCACTGTTAAAGCTGTGGTCCAGACTGGGCTACTGGCAAGCTAAATGAGCAATTTTCACACAATCATTGGCTGCACAAATACAGGAAACTTTGGTTTAACCGGAGGTTGTATGTCCGGAAAACTCGCTCTACCGGCAGAATTCACCCCCCGAAAACAGCGCCTGAGTAACCGGCAATGTTGCCGGTTCCGAGTCCGAGTCTCCAACGGTTGCCGAGTTCGTCAGTGGGGGTAGTTCTACAAACTGCCACTACTCGGCCTCTTGGCGCCAGCGGAACTCGGAACACCTCAGAAACCCTGCATCAGGAGTCTCACCCTCCCACGCTGCCGGTAGCCTCTTCTGATCTGCCATTTTTCAGGGTTCCAGTACAGTACTGTGTCTCCCACGCTGCCGGTAGCCTCTTCTGATCTGCCATTTTTCAGGGTTCCAGTCCAGTACTGTGTGTCTCCCACGCTGCCGGTAGCCTCCTCTGATCCGCCATGTTTCGGGGTTCCAGTACAGTACTGTGTGTCTCCCACGCTGCCGGTAGCCTCCTCTGATCCGCCATGTTTCGGGGTTCCAGTACAGTACTGTGTGTCTCCCACGCTGCCGGTAGCCTCCTCTGATCCGCCATGTTTCGGGGTTCCAGTACAGTACTGTGTGTCTCCCACGCTGCCGGTAGCCTCCTCTGATCCGCCATGTTTTGGGGTTCCAGTACAGTACTGTGTGTCTCCAACGCTGTTGCAACTCATTGGACTGCATTATGGAAATCCCAAAAGTTGATCCAACCAAAAGGAAGCGAGTGGTGTTAACTTTAAAGCAGAAAATTGATTTATGCAAACGACTAGAAATGGGAGCGAAGCGTATGCACATTATGAAAGAATTCAAAATCGGTTCGTCAACAATGTACAACATCAAAGCACAGAAGGATAAGCTGCTCAAGTTTTATGCAAGCTCGGAGACACCCAACAGTGTAGAGAAATGGCGCACGCTTCGTAAGCCTAAGCTTAAGCTTGAAGAGCTGGATACCGTGCTTTATGAGTGGTTTGTTCTGAAGCGTTCAGAGGGTGTTCCGATTTCCAGACCCATGCTAATATCAAAAGCGAAGGATTTTTATGCAAAGATGGAGCTCACTGACAAGTGTGCTTTCTCTGATGGATGGCTATCGTGCTTCAAGGCACGGCACGGGATACGACGACTCGATGTTTGCGGGGAGAAGAAATCAGCTGATCACGACGCCGCAGAAGAATACTGCGATTATTTCAATCGGATTGTGCAGCAACATGATTTGTCGCCAGCACAGCTATACAATGCCGATGAAACAGGCTTATTTTGGAGGTGTTTGCCAGAATCAACACTTGCTGGGGCTAGTGAGGCTAATGCTTCAGGTTACAAGAAAAATAAAGATCATGTAACCGTGCTAACGCTGCTGGATCACACCAGGTTAAACTTCTCGTCATTGGGAAGTATAAAAATCCCCGTGCATTTAAAAATGTGAGGCACTTACCTGTTGAGTACAAAGCTCAAGCAAATGTTTGGATGGATAAGGAAATCTTTTCAAATTGGTTCCATCATACTTTTGCTCCATCTGTGAGGGAACATTTCCGTAGAATAAGGAAACCTGAAGATAGCAAATGCATTTTATTGCTGGATAATTGTAGAGCCCATCCGCATGAATCCGAGTTGGTTTCTGGAAATATTTTCACCATTTATTTGCCACCAAATGTAACTTCTCTCATACAACCCATGGACCAGGGCGTTATCCAAAATCTCAAGTGTCATTACAAGAAAGACTTCCTACGTAGACTGATAAGCCAAGATGACAATACAGGTATTCAGGCATTTCCGAAGGAATACAATCTTAAAGATGCCATCTTTAATGTTGCATGTTCCTGGAAATTGGTGAAAGGTCACACTTTGAGACAAGCCTGGTGCAAATTGTGGCCTTCTGTAATGTTTGCTGAAGGTTCTTCTTCAGAGGAGGAATTTCGTGGGTTCAATGTTCGTCCGCGAAAGACTGCAGTAATGGAAATGGCTGACATGGTGAAAGATGTAGGCCCAGCAAACCCTCTACATCACCTCAGTGAAAGTGATATTGAGCAGTGGGTTGATGCCGATAGAGAAGTTGCTGTTGTGCATTTGCTAAGTGATGATGAAATAATGGAGAATGTTTTGAATCCAAGGAAAGAAAAGGAAAGTGTGATGGAAAATGAAGACGATGAGATTTCTGAAGTGAACAAGATTTCTTGGGCAAGCTACAGCAGATCTTGCTTCATTCATCAAATTTGCTGAAAGCCGTTCTTGCTATTCTGCCCAAGAAGTTATGCAGCTCCATATTCTGCAGTCTACCTTTCTGCAAAGAAGGCAAGAGTCCACTAAGCAAGCAGACATCCAGGACATGTTTAAGAAAACTTCCAAAAGAGTTGGAGCACTGGAAGTGCCTGGAGAATCTGTTGAAGTGCATGATCCTGATGAACCAGTTGGCTTGGAATAAGTGTACAGTCAACCACCGTACAGTAGTCATTTAAGTTTTGGTGCACTGCACAGTCATTTATAAGTTTTGTTTTACTGTTAACAGTAAAACAAAACTTATAAACGACTTAAGTTAAAGAGTTATGGATTACCATCAACTGGCAGTACTGTACTTAATCAAGCATCTTTCACCATCCATTTAACACAACATTCTGTAGGTGAGTACCCAATTACTGTATATTGCACATTTCTTGATTTTTAAATTTTTCTTAGTTAAAAACAGCCTGGGTAGATAATCCGCTCACCACTCCGGAACTTTTGATAGATCGGCATCACGCCGGTCCCATCGGTGCCGGATATCAGAACTTTTCCTGTACATGGGAGGACTATGATGTACAGCACATCTTTCAGAAAAACAGACTTTTTTTTCTTTTACTCTACAGAAAGCACATCACTAAGCTATGGTATTAGCCAAACATTAGGAGGGGCAAGGAACTTTTTTTTTTTTTCTTTTTTTTTTGGAGTACACAAAAATAAAAAAATTCAACCATAGTTTGAAGAAAGTTTGAAAGTATTCCAAATCTTCCCACTATGCAGTCTTACAATGAATAATTTACCATGGATCAAGTCCCAATTTCTCTCTCCTTTTGCTTCACTTCTGAAATCAGGTAGTTTGCATTGATTCATTAGCCATTTTTATGTTCCCATTTCATGAGCAGACCACAATGTTGAGTGACCCTTTAAGCAATCCTGAATTTTTGTCACAGAACTCCAGGTGCACTGAATGCAAGTGGCATTCTTTTGAAAACAAGTGGCATCCTTTTGAAAACATTCATTATTTATGTTAGTCCAAATACACGCTGAAAAAATACTACAGTATTCTTAACACCAGACACAGTTAAAGAAAGGTCACTTCTCAGCGAGTAAAAGTGGTGCAATGGCAAATGTCATCACCGACAATTACAAACCTCAAACGAACAGCTTCTGACCTTTGTCAGCAAACGTGAACCATTTTCTCAAACCTCAGGAAAGACCGATTAAAATCATTTCTGGCCAAACAAAGCTCTCCCTACTGTAAACATGCAAGTCTACAAAATTAAAGCACCTGTCAAAACAGATATTATTTGAGAGATCATTAACTGTAAGCTATACTTTTTTTTTAAACACACTTTTTCAGGCAAGACGAGTACTACCTACTACGGACCGCTGTACTGTTGGAGGTGCTGTCTTTTGGATGAGATATTAAACCTCTCAGATGGACGTAAAAGATGCTATGGCACTATTCTGAAGAGGAGCAGGGGAGTTCTCCCCGGTGTCCTGGTCAATATTTATCCCTCAACCAACATCACAACACAGATTGTCTGCTCATTATCATATCGATGTCTGTGGGACCTTGCTGTGTGCAAATTGGCTGCCGCGTTTCCTACATTAGAACAGTGACCACACTTCGAAAGTACTTAGCTGGCTGTAAAGCGCTTTGGGATGCCCCGAGGTCGTAAAAGGTGCAATATAAATACAAGTTTGTTCTTTCTATTGTGCCACACAAACTCTGACAGCTGTTGTTGGGATGGTTTTCCAATAAAAATGGAGGTGTAAAACAAATTCATGGTTGGAACTAAAGTAACTCGAGAGTTGGTAGTAAAATGGTTCAGTTTACCGAAAATAATTCAGCGAACTTCATCAATAGGTAATACAAACAGTAACTATAGCTTCTCCCCAATCAGATGCCTGGAGGCAGGTCTGCTGATTTTGACCACAGAATTGTGATACAAGATGGGAAAGGGAGGCAGAAAGAAAGGAGAGAAAGAAATCCAAGTACTCTCAGCTCAAAAACAAGTGTGCAAACATTTGAGCTAAATTTAGTTGCCTCAAATTAGGCCTTAAAAGCAGCACAAAGCATACAAGACAAAGTAGGATGCTGGCATCAGACAAATACGAAAGGAAAATGAGCACTAATGCATTAATGCTTTAGTGAATTAAAATTCTATTTTTTCCCTATAGTGTGTGACTATCTCCAGCTAGTTAAAAAAAAAATCATAGCTGGCAGGGCAGTTACATGAATGAATAAAACAATTAAATGAATCTTCTAGGCTACCAGCAATATTGGAGATAACCCCCAAGTAAGGGTACAAAAGCAAAATACTGCGGATGCTGGAGATCTGAAATAAAAACAGAAAATGCTGGAAATACTCAGGTCAGGCAGCATCTGTGGAGGGAGAAACAGAGTTAACGTTTCAGGTCAATGACCCTTCGCCAGAACTGGAAAAGGAACAAGTTTTTAAGTGTAGGGGCAGGGAAAGGGGGGAGGGAAGGAAAGAACAAAAGGGAAGGTCTGTGATAGGATGGAAGGCAGGAGAGATTAAGAGACAAAAGTAATGATGGTGCAAGGCAAAAGGAGATGGTAATGGGACAAGTTAAGAAACACAAGATGGCTCTAGACGAAGTGTATATGGCGATGGCAGAATGAAAGATAGCTGCCATGTGAGAGAGAGAAGGAAAAAAAAGACTGGGGCAGAGGTTATGGTCTGAAATTGTTGAATTCGATGCTGAGTCCAGAAGGCTGTAAAGTGCCTAATCGAAAGATGAGGTGCTGTTCCTCGAGCTTACACTGAGCTTCATTGGAACAATGTAAGAGGCCGAGGACGGAGAGGTCAGAGTGGGAGTGGAGCGGAGAATTAAAGTGACAGGCGACCGGAAGCTCAGGTTCACCCTTACGGACTGAATGGAGATGTTCCGCAAAGCAGTCACCCAATCTGCGTTTGGTCTCCCCAATGTAGAGGAGACCGCATCGTGAGCAGCGAATACAGTATACTAGATTGCAAGTAGTGCAAGTAAATCACTTTCACCTCAAGTAAGGATGTCTGGGTACTATGCTTACTCAAAAAAATGCCTCATCATGTCTTATTTCAAGACCCCCAAGCTATAATGGAAAACATTTCTTCACAAATGACCTAGTAAATAGCACAATAAATTATTTAAGTACTAAACATGATTTTGTTGGATCACCAGCTGATTTCCCTCATCACTACATTTGACCCATAAAACAAACTCAATACTTGCAAGGTAAATATAGGATTTTTTCAGTTAAAATTATTCTAGTTTTAATTATTTTTTTTTTTTTTTTAAAAAGCAACAAAATATTTGCAGTTAGTTGCTCTCAACCAGGTGGAGCACTGCAAATGGCCTCAGTATCTGATGGAGGGCAAGAGAGCTCATACTCCTGATCCACATCCAGTAACTTCCACTAGAAAGTGTGTGATGGGCGAGATAGGATCAGGTACCCGTCGGTTATGAAGCTCTCTTCTATTGTGATCAAAATGTCTAATCGTCTCTTAACCTCTCCTACTTTCTATCCTATCACAGACCTTCCCTTTTGTTCTTTCATCCCCTCCCCCCTTTCCCAGCCCCTACACTTGCTTAAAAATCTGTTCCATTTCCTGCTTTTTTCCAGTTCTGACGAAAGGTCATCGACCTGAACCGTTAACTCAGTTTCTCTCTTCACAGATGCTGCCTGGCCTGCTGAGTATCTCCAGCATTTTCTGTTTTTATTTCAGATTTCCAGCATCTGCAGTATTTTCTTTTTGTCTACTAATATCATTGGTTGAGGGTCATCACACATGAAGACTAGGCATATAGGCAAAGTACCAAAGGGTTGCCAGTGTCTGTATAACTGTACCACTGCATGAACCATCGCCCTCAGGGGAAAAGTAGGATGGTTAAAAAAAGGGAGAAAGGTAGCCCATTATCAGCTGGCAAAAGAATATCTGGACTCAATGAGATGCATTCATCTGTATGAAAATCAAGAACTCCAACAAACCCACTAACTTTAGGCTAACACTAACCTCCAAGTAAGGTGGCAGCTGCCAGTTTTTTTCCATCACTACATCAAGCCTTCATTTTCATATACCCCCCACCACCCATATTTCAGGAAAATAAAATATTTTACTATGCAGTAGGAAAGGGACAGTATCTGGACAAATTATAACTAGATTTAAATGTTTTTCTCCCATAAAAACCACAACTACTATGTAAATCAGAACATTATGTTGGTGAATGACCATGAAATGATTTAGTGTATTAATACTGACAGGATAATTTTTTTAAACCATTTAGCAGGGATTTTATAGAGTGATGACAATCACTTAAGTGTCATAATATTTGGAATACATCACACTCAGTATTACAATTAATTGTGGAAGTATCTTAAGCCATTTCCTGTAAGCATGAATTACAGAAATCTAAAATGTTCAATGATTTTTGAAATTACATTTGGAAATATGTCATTTTTCTTTGAAAGTCAGATTTTCTCAAAATGCCAGCTTGTTAATAAACTAAGGCACAGCATGTAAAAAACATTTTTTTTTTTTTTTTAATTCAATGTAACAATTTAAGTATCCTAGTAGCAGTTTGGCTACTCAATTAAAGAACATGCATTTACATAGCACCTTTCACGTGCTAACCCTAACCAAAAAGCACCAAATCTAAATGAAATACTTTTCAAATGAAAGTCAGTCAGGACACCAAATCTCCCATGCTCTTCAAATCGTGCCATGGGATCTTTTACATCCACCTCAACAGGCAGACAAGGCTTTAGTTTAATGTCTCATCTGGAAGTCAATACCTCTGACAGTGAAGCAGCCCTCTCACTACTAAACTGAAGGGTCAACCTAAATTATGTGCTCAAGTCTCTGGAGTAGGCCTTGAATCCACAACCTTCTGACTGAGAGGTAAGCGTGCTATCATTGAGCCAAGCTGAGTTATGAAATTACTACACTTCATTTGGACAGTTTGCATTATTACAAATAAAAGCACACTTCTAAAACTCCAGTACATACAAGTTTGACAAATAGAACCGAGACTTTATCAGTCTTGATTTTTCAAAAATAAGCAATGGTCAAATACAGAAAAAACAAAAGTATTTTTGCAATATAGGCTCTATAGAATTCCTCGGAAATTTATTAAAAAAATAATGACATTTACTAATCCTCGTGTGAATACAACCAAGCAAAAACGTGCAATGTACTACCAATTCCTCTGGCACAAACCCAATCCTACAAAGAAACAGAACACATGAGAAGAGAGGATACATCATGACCAGTGATGTGGTAGCAGGCTGACCATAAAATGAATGCGACAAAATCATCAATGGCTTAGGGTCAGTTTCAAGTCAAGATATTTATATCACAATGCTCACCACCATTGTTTATTTTACTTGTACATTTTCAAGTAAACAGTGTGGTTTCTATAGTCCAAGAAAGTGAATTACTGTGATGCCCATGAGGGAAAATAATATTTTCACCCTAATTTCTCAAGCTATTATTATAGATAAATATATGGCTGGGCACCTGCTAAAGATCAAGTCCAAAAGCCTAGCACGAATCCACTACTCATACAAAAGGTATAAACAGAAAACAGCATTGTATATTTCGATGTAGTGGATTTAGCAGAGATGTAATTTGGCTGAAATTACAATATTTTATACCACAACAGTTATAACTCATAGGCATAAGGGTTATTGGAATATAAATGCATTACCCACAATGCAATTATTTAAGCCAAATCAATCACAACATTGAAAAGGGAACAGGATAAACATGTTAAGAAAAAAATATTAAAAGATTTGATAAAGAATGGGAAATTGAATTAGAGTAGATATGGAGCTAGCACAGGCACATTGGCCCAACTCTGTTGTGCTAGAAATTCTGATTCTACCATCCTGCAAAAGAGCTCTCCTGTACCATCATCTTGGCCTCTCTTAGATCTTCAATGTAACGTCATTACTTTTTGTGTGTCAATAGCTTTATTTTACAGAGACAACTGTTTGTGCATGTGGGGTGTATTTAAGTCAAAAATAGAGTGAAAACCCATAATTAAATGGTGGGGTTGAAATGACAAGAGCTCAAACTTATCCAAAGGCACTTACATTTCTGACTAATGTCCACTGAACATCTTGATTACAGTCTTTATTACTCACACCCAACTGTAATTTAGTGGATTACTGGGAACAGCAAATAATACAGTATTTACCAAGTGATGCTGCATTCAAAAGCACACTGAACAAGTTCCATAGTCCAAATTGCCCCTTTGCACCACGACAGATGGAGCATTATACCCATTAAAAAAAATTAAAACAATTATATACATTTCTGCTATCTTAAAAATGGGCTAAAAACTGAAACAAACTGCACAACTGAAAGTACTTTCAACACATGAACCAATGCGCAATTTCTTTGCTATTTTTCCCATAAACTTAAAAATTGCAATAATATTCGTCTCCTAAATACATTAAAATAACTAGAAATATTATGGAGAGGTGACAGATACATTGAGCATTGGGGGAAGAGAACCTCATGTGTTTGGAGTAAAACATCTTTTTTAGTGCCAGAGTACAACTTGTGCCCCACCCACACCCAGCATCAGCAATGAAGCCATTGGACAAAAACAAAGGTGGTGGTGAATAGTCACAGAACCTACTAAATCATTCACCGGTCGGCATTAGCTGTTACGCCATGGCTGCAAGTTGTCCGCTGGTTGCTGGTTAAACTGATACACGGCCGGAGGGGCGGGGCGGAGCTGCCAAGCACCCCTAAAAGCGAGGACAAAGCATCCCCTGGAAATTTCTGGGCACATCTGGAAGTGAGAAATAGATGGAGGGTGAGATGCAGTGAAGGGCAGGTGGGGGATGGCGCCCATGACCTCATGGGGGTGGGGTGGGTGGGAGGTGGGGGGAGACAGGGACACCCCCCGGGGGGAGGGAGACAGGGGCACCCCCCCGGGGGGAGGGAGACAGGGGCACCCCCCCGGGGGGAGGGAGACAGGGGCACCCCCCCGGGGGAGGGAGACAGGGGCACCCCCCCGGGGGGGGGGGGGGGGGGGGAGAAAGACAGGGACACCCCCGGGGGGGGGGGAAGACAGGGACACCCCCGGGGGGGGGGGGGGGGGGGGGGGGGGGGGGGAGAAGAGAAGAGAGAGAGAGAGAGAAAGACAGGGACACCCCCGGGGGGGGGGGGGGGAGACAGGGACACCCCCCCGGGGGGGGGGGAAGACAGGGACACCCCCGGGGGGGGGGGGGGGGGGGGGGGAGAAGAGAGAGAGAGAGAGAAAGACAGGGACACCCCCGGGGGGGGGGGGGGAGAGAGAGACAGGGGCACCCCCCCGGGGGGAGGGAGACAGGGGCACCCCCCTGGGGGGGGGTGGGAGAAGACAGGGACACCCCCCGGGGGGGGGGGGGGGGAGGAGGAGAGACAGGGACACCCCCCGGGGGGGGGAAAGACAGGGACACCCCCCGGGGAGAGGGGGAAACAGACACCCCCCGGGGAGAGGGGGGGGGAAACAGACACCCCCCGGGGAGAGGGGGGGGGGAACAGACACCCCCCGGGGAGAGGGGGGGGGGGGGAAACAGACACCCCCCGGGGAGAGGGGGGGGGGGGGGGGAAACAGACACCCCCCGGGGAGAGGGGGGGGGGGGGAACAGACACCCCCCGGGGAGAGGGGGGGGGGACAGACACCCCCCGGGGAGAGGGGGGGGGGAACAGACACCCCCCGGGGAGAGGGGGGGGGGAACAGACACCCCCCGGGGAGAGGGGGGGGGGGGAACAGACACCCCCCGGGGAGAGGGGGGGGGAACAGACACCCCCCGGGGAGAGGGGGGGGGAAACAGACACCCCCCGGGGAGAGGGGGGGGGGGAACAGACACCCCCCGGGGAGAGGGGGGGGAACAGACACCCTCCGGGGAGAGGGGGGGGGGGGGAGCAGACACCCCCCGGGGAGAGGGGGGGGGGGGGGGGGAAAACAGACACCCCCCGGGGAGAGGGGGGGGGGGGAAACAGACACCCCCCGGGGAGAGGGGGGGGGGGGAACAGACACCCCCCGGGGAGAGGGGGGGGGGGGGAACAGACACCCCCCGGGGAGAGGGGGAGAGGGGGGGGGGGGGGGAACAGACACCCCCCGGGGAGAGGGGGGGGGGGGAACAGACACCCCCCGGGGAGAGGGGGGGGGGACAGACACCCCCCGGGGAGAGGGGGGGGGGGGGAACAGACACCCCCCGGGGAGAGGGGGGGGGGGAACAGACACCCCCCGGGGAGAGGGGGGGGGGAACAGACACCCCCCGGGGAGAGGGGGGGGGGAACAGACACCCCCCGGGGAGAGGGGGGGGGGGAAACAGACACCCCCCGGGGGGAGGGGGGGGACAGAGACACCCCGGGGGGAAGGGGGGGGGGGGGGGAGAGAGACAGAGACACCCCGGGGGGAAGGGGGGGACAGTGAGACCCCGGGGGAAGGGGGGGGGACAGAGAGACCCCGGGGGAAGGGGGGGGACAGAGAGACCCCGGGGGGAAGGGGGGGGGGGGACAGAGAGACCCCGGGGGGAAGGGGGGGGGGGACAGAGAGACCCCGGGGGGAAGGGGGGGGGACAGAGAGACCCCGGGGGGAAGGGGGGGGGACAGAGAGACCCCGGGGGGAAGGGGGGGGGGGGGACAGAGAGACCCCGGGGGGAAGGGGGGGGGGACAGAGAGACCCCGGGGGGAAGGGGGGGGGGACAGAGAGACCCCGGGGGGAAGGGGGGGGGACAGAGAGACCCCGGGGGGAAGGGGGGGGGACAGAGAGACCCCGGGGGGAAGGGGGGGGGGACAGAGAGACCCCGGGGGGAAGGGGGGGGGGGACAGAGAGACCCCGGGGGGAAGGGGGGGGGGACAGAGAGACCCCGGGGGGAAGGGGAACAGAGACACCCCGGGGGGGAAGCTGGGGCCCCGCTGCCGCCCCTGGGAGACAGGTGAAAAACTACGGCAGGCTCCTCCACCCCATCGGTAACTGCGATAAGTGCGGGGCCCGCGCATCGGCCTAGCGGCCGGCTGTCACTGTGGGATCCGCCCGTCCGAGTGCCCGGCCGCCGCGGTGAGGAGATGTTGGCGGCGGCGGCGGCGGCGGCGGGGCTGGGGAAGAGTGGCCCGGCCGGGGAAGAAGTGTTAAGTCATTGCGAAGGACGCGGCGACGGCGAGCGCTCACCTTACCCAAGCACTTTCATGGCAGCCGCTGAACGGCGCTCTCCCTCTGCCCGCCCGGCCAGCGCTCGCGCCACAGCCTGTTGACACCGGCGCCACCTGGGAACGCAGGGGCGCATGCGCACGCTCGCCCTCCCGCTCCGGCTCCGCCCCCTTACCCAGGTCCACACTCTCTCTCAGAGCGCATGCGCACGATCACCCTCCAGCCTCGACCCCGCCCCCTTACTTGAGTCCACTCAGCGCGCATGCGCACGATCGCCCTCCGGCCCCGCCCCCTTCACTGGGTCCACACTCGGAGCGCATGCGCACGATCACCCCGCTTCCCCGGGTCCACCGTCTCAGACAAGACCAATCAATCAGACTATCCAGTCCAGCCATCAAACAGGGGGCGGGATGGATGGATTCTGGCCCACATCAGTTGCCTCTTATTTCCCAGATCCGTTATTGCCAGGCGAACGGTTACCTGATACACATAAATAACAACAGAAAATGCTGGAAAAACTCAGCAGGTCAGGCAACATCCGTGGAGAGAAATTTGAGTTGACGTTTCGGGTTGGACCCTTCTTCAAAACTGGAAAGAAAAGAAACTAGATCGAAGGCAGGGCTGCGATCGGACAAAAGAATAAAAGAAACAAAAGAAGTAAAAGAGATTAGAAGCTAGACGAGATGGTAATAGGCTGGGATTAGGTGTAAAGTGTACTGGCAGGGCAAAAGATAGCTGCCAGGTGTGAGAGAGAAACAAAAGGAAAGGGGGGGGGGGAAAGGAGTGGAACAATTACAAGAGAAAATGAAATGGGGGCCGAGCTTATGATCTGAAATTGTTGAACTCGATATTGAGTCCGGAAGGCTGCAGACTGCCTAATCGGAAGATGAGGTGCTGTTCCTCGAGTTTACGTTGAGCTTCCGTGGAACAATACAAGAGGCCAAGGACGGTGAGGTCCGAGTGGGAATGGAGCGGTGAATTAAAATGACAGGCGACCGGAAGCTCGGGGTCACCCTTATGGACTAAACGGAGGTGTTCCGCAAAGCGGTCACCCAATCTGCGTTCTGATTCTTTTTATTGCAGCCATGCAGCTACTCTCCGCTTTTGCTTTTCTCAGTCATTTGATATCACTCATGACGTTGAGTATTTGGGTAAACCGCAGGTTACCGGCTAAAGATGCAGAGCAAGAGCTCAAATTCTGCAAGCATAACAGGCACAATGCTTCCAGATGTGGTCAAATTATGGTTAATTTATGGACATTTTCTACAGCTACAGTCAATTAAATAACTGGTCAAATCATTATTCCAGCCCACTACAAACATGTTACATCAAATTACATAGAATATACAGCACAGAAACAGGCCATTCGGCCCAACTAGTCTCTGCTGGTGTTTATACTCCACACAAGTCTTACTTTTAATGCATTTGATTTGGGAAAAGAGTATCGATTTGTAACCAGGCGGTATTGAGGTACGTGGGTGAAGGGCCTAGGCCCACAGTGCATGACAAACTGTAAACAGTAGGAGACAGAAGATCAGTTACATCAGGAAGTGGTAATTAGTCAGCAAGCATGGGTTTTGAAAGCTTGTATTGTAAATTGTAAGAGGAAGGGGCGACTGCAGGAGGTAAAGAGTTCCACTGGGGTTTTTTTGTCCATGGAAAGGAGTTGATAACTGGTCAATTATATCTTGCAGTTTTTTTGAAGAGCTGTCACAGAATAACACAGATACCAACCTATTTAAAGATAGAGGACTTTGTTTAATCTGTCAGTGAGTTACTTTATTCCTCACCAGTTCTCTACTTTGACATAATGTTCATTGCCCAGGAACCATCATTTTCCATGCAACATTTAATTATCTCTAGCTGTATAAATCTCAAGTCTTGTTCCTAAATAACCATCCAGGTTTTTCCCCACAAGCATTTCATTAACTGCTTTATCTGGATGTCTATTCTGTACTTTGGCCTGTTGGAGATATGGGTATTCATTCAGTTGGTTGCTCACAGAATTGTTACCAAATCTCTCCTCTTAGCCCATCTGATAAAAAAACACTATCTCTTTTGTTTGTACATGCAAACTCTATGAGAAAATGTTACAATCAATCACCAGCTGGCAGCCTGCCTGCAATGATGCCATCATTTCAATGTTTTACATGAAGGCACAGCAACAGTGTTGATGAAAAGTGCAGCACTTCAAGCTGGATTTCTCCATTGCCCCTGTGGATACACCACGAGTTCAGAATAGTCAATCGGAAGTAATTGAAAACTGACGCTTCTGTTCAGCTTGGAAAATAAAATAACAGTGAACCCATGGCTGAGGTTAAAATCATAGAAAAGTACAGCACAGGAGGCCATTCGGCCCATCGAGTCTGTGCCGGCTCTTTCGAAGAGCAATCCGGTTAGTCCCACTCCCCCGCTCTTTCTCCATATCCCTGCAATTTTTCTCTTTCAAGTATTTATCCAGTTACCTTTTGAAGGCTACTACTGAATCTGTATCCACCGCCCTATCAGGCAGTGCATTCCAAATCCTAACCACTCATTGCGTAAAAAGGTTTTCCTCATGTCGTCTCTGGTTCTTTTGCCAAATCTGTGCCCTCTGGTTATCGAACCTTCAGCCATTGGAAACAGTTTCTCTTCAATTACTCTATCTAAACCCTTCATGATTTCAAACACCTCTATCAAACCTCTACTTGTTCAAAAAGAACATAAACTCTCTGATTTTTTAATGG
The DNA here is from genome assembly GCF_052327205.1 of Somniosus microcephalus. Classification (NCBI taxonomy): domain Eukaryota; kingdom Metazoa; phylum Chordata; class Chondrichthyes; order Squaliformes; family Somniosidae; genus Somniosus; species Somniosus microcephalus. The sequence continues at coordinate 73,058,624 of NC_141007.1, read as the reverse complement.
TGGTCATGAAAGACCATAGTAGCTGCATGTAGAGAATAGGAAAATATTCCCCAAACAACAAATGATGTCCATGCTTTGGAGTGGAGGGGATGAATTATTGTGCTTATAATTTTACAATGGTCAGAAACAGTTGCTTTATCTTTAATATATATGAGATATTTGACAGATAGAAGGTAATAACTGATGCATAAGCAGGATCTGTGATCTTTCCCATCCAGGAGAGCAGACAGCATCTGTCCTTTTTTTTCATTCGTTTATGGAATGTGGGCGTCACTGGCAAGGCCAGCATTTATTGCCCATCCCTAATTGCCCTTGAGAAGGTGGTGGTGAGCCGCCTTCTTGAACCGCTGCAGTCCGTGTGGTGAAGGTGCTCCCACAGTGCTGTCAGGAAGGGAGTTCCAGGATTTTGACCCAGCGACGATGAAGGAACGGCCGATATACTTCCAAGTCAGGGTGGTTTGTGAGGGGAACTTGGATGTGGTGGTGTTACCCAGAGAGTGGTGAGAATTTGGAACTCGCTGCCACAGGGAGTGGTTGAGGCAAATAGTATGGCCAGAATTTTCCGGGGCGGTAGTGGGCGCGAACGGTGGTGGGTCGGATGGGAAAGTTGTTATTTTTGACAGCGGGTCGGGAACCAGCGGGTCATCCCGCCCCCAGGCGCGTCTGTCATCACGGAGCCGACCCGACCGGCAGTGGCCCCAATTGAAATAATTATCATTATCAGGTAGATTACAGGCATTTCAGAGTCTTTTATCACTTACTTTTTAAACTTCCCTGCATGGCCAAGGGATTCACGCAGCTCGGGAACCACATCTGTCAACCTGAGGCGGGAATTCCGTGGCCATTGCTCCAGCATCAAATGTTCAGTAAAAGCTCCCACCTGACAGATGATCACGTTCCTCAGACTGAAGCTGTTGCTCAGTCCCTTTCCAGCACAGATTCTGTAGCTTGCAAGTCTTCCCAGCAAAGTCGCCATCGAGTCTCATCTCATTGGAAGAACACTCTCACCATTGACAGAATGCTTCTGTCATCTCTACTTCACCTGCCATCTATTCCATCAACATGGAACCGGACCACGATCAGCCCCAACACCAGCAGCACCAACAACACCAACCTTCTCCGCAATCACCTGATGCTGCACAGGACAGAGGGCATCAGCACCCGACCACATTGCTGCCTGGGAGGCCAGGGATGGCCTCATCATGGCCAGATTGAGTTAACAAGGGAAATTAGGGATAGCATAAGATCCAAGGAGAGGACATATAAATTGGCCAGAAAGAGCAATAATCCTGAGGATTGGGAGCAGTTTAGGATTCAACAAAGGAGGACAAAGGGATTAATTAAGAAAGGGAAAATAGAATATGAGAGTAAGCTAGCAGGGAACATAAAAACTGACTGTAAAAGCTTTTATAGATATGTGAAGAGAAAAAGATTAGTGAAGTCAAGCGTAGGTCCCTTGCAGTCAGAATCAGGGGAATTTATAATGGGAAACAAAGAAATGGCAGACCAACTAAATTCATACTTTGGTTCTGTCTTCACAAAGGAGGACACAAATAACCTCCCAGAGATGCCGGGGAACATAGGGCCTGATGAAAGGGTGGAACTGAAAGAAATCAGTATTTGTAGGGAAATGGTGTTAGGAAAATTGATGGGACTGAAGGCCGATAAATCCCCAGGGCCTGATAATCTACATCCCAGGGTACTTAAGGAAGTGGCCCTAGAAATAGTAGATGCATTGCTGGTCATCTTCCAGAACTCAATAGACTTTGGAACAGTACCCATGGATTGGAGGGTAGCTAATGTTACCCCACTTTTCAAAAAAGGTGGTAGAGAAAAAGAGGGGAATTATAGACCGGTAAGCCTGACATCGGTAGTGGGGAAAATGCTAGAATCTATTATAAAAGATGTAATAGCAGAGCACTTGGTAAGCAGTGACAGGATCGGACAAAGTCAACCTGGATTTACAAAAGGTAAATCATGCTTGACTAATCTACTAGAATTTTTTGAGGATGTAACTGGTAAAATAGATAAGGGAGAACCAGTGGATGTGGTGTATTTGGACTTTCAGAAGGCTTTCGATAAGGTCCTACATAAGAAATTAGCGTGTAAAATTAAGGCACATGGGATTGGGGGCAAGGTATTGACTTGGATAGAGAACTGGTTGGCGGACAGAAGGCAGAGAGTTGGAATAAACGGGTCGTTTTCCGAGTGGCAGGCAGTGACTAGTGGGGTACCGCAAGGATCGGTCCTAGGACCCCAGCTGTTCACAATATATATTAATGATCTGGACGAGGGAATTGGATGTAATATCTCCAAATTTGCAGACGACACAAAGCTGGGTGGGAGGGTAAGCTGTGAGGAGGATGTCGTGAAACTCCAGTACGATTTGGACAGGTTGGGTGATTGGGCAGAAACATGGCAAATGCAGTATAATGTGGATAAATGCGAGGTTATCCACTTTGGTAGGAAAAACAGGAAGGCAGATTATTATTTGAATGGCAATAGATTGGGAGAAGGGGAAGTGCAAAGAGACCTGGGTGTTCTTGTGCACCAGTCGCTGAAGGTAAGCATGCAGGTGCAGCAGGCGGTTAAGAAGGCAAATGGTATGTTGGCCTTCGTAGCAAGAGGGTTCGAGTACAGGAACAAGGATGTCTTGCTACAGTTGTACAGGGCCTTGGTGAGACCGCACCTTGAGTATTGTGTGCAGTTTTGGTCGCCTTACCTGAGGAAGGACATTCTTGCCATGGAAGGAGTGCAGCGAAGATTCACCAGGCTGATACCTGGGATGGCAGGAATGACGTATGAGGAGAGATTGTGTCGATTGGGCTTATACTCACTGGAGTTTAGAAGATTGAGAGGGGATCTCATCGAAACCTATAAAATTCTGTCAGGCCTGGACAGACTAGATGCAGGAAGGATGTTTATGATGGCCGGGGAGTCCAGAACCAGGGGTCATAGTCTAAGGATAAGGGGTAAGCCATTTAGGACTGAAATGAGGAGGAATTTCTTCACCCAGAGAGTGGTGAACCTGTGGAATTCTCTGCCACAGAGGGTGGTGGAGGCCAGTTCATTAAATATATTCAAAAAGGAGTTGGATATATTTCTTAAGGCTAAAGGGATCAAGGGATATGGGGAGAAGGCAGGGACAGGGTACTGAATTTGGATGATCAGCCATGATCTCATTGAATGGCGGAGCAGGCTCGAAGGGCCGAATGGCCTACTCCTGCTCCTATCTGTTATGTATTGTGTGTTCTATTGTGTGTTCTCCTCCCACCTGTGGTGGCGCTGTCACAGGAGATAAATGGTTGGGTGTTCTCTGTTAAGTTTAGCTCTCTTTGTTCGGAACTTGCCAGAACTTCCTTTCCTTCCAATAAAGCACTTCATGTTTGAATCTCTGAGTTCTGAGTCCTAAATTGTGTCTAGGTAGAAAGGTACCGACACAACAAGTGGCAACGAGGAGCGGACGAATCTGCATACGTTACGGATGCAGTGAGTAAACAGAAAATTTAATTTGAAACGTGAGATGGCTACTATATTATGAAACATCGGTGATTTTGATGAAAATGTGGAGCAATGGAGCGCTTATACAGAACGTTTTGACTATTTTGTATTGGCGAATGCGGTGACAAATGAAAAGGTCGTGCCTACCTTTTTGAGTGTAATCGGGCCGAAGACATTTAATTTACTTCGCAGCCTCGTGCAACCAGATAAGCCAGGAACTAAAACATATAAGCAACTAGTGGAAATTCTTGGAGCACATTTTTCACCAAAACCTCTGGTTATTGCTGAGAGATTTAGATTTCATAAACGGAATCAAGAGGAGGGGGAATCAGTGACGATGTTTATTGCTGCTTTAAAAAGGTTGTCGGAACACTGCCAGTTCAAGGAGGTGCTGAATGATACCATTAGAGACAGACTTGTGTGTGGTCTGCAAAATGCAGCCACACAGAAGTGCCTTCTTACTAAGGACAACCTTACTCTTGAAAAGGCCATTGAAGTTAGTGTCTCCATGGAGATGGCGGAAAAGGAGGCTCACCAGTTGAGTTCAACAGGGAGAGTTCACAAGGTGTCGTCTGAGCCTAAAGGTGCGCGGAACGGCACATGTTACCGTTGTGGGAAAACGGGCCATCACGCTAATGACTGCTGGTGTACGGAGCTGGAATGCCGAAATTGTGGCAAAAAGGGTCACATTGAACGCGCCTGTAGAGGTAAAAAAAAGAACAGACAGAGCTGGGAAGCATGGAAGCAAAATGTCTGTATTTGGACAAGAGAGGAAAAAGAGTGTTCATTCAGTGCAGTATGATGGAACAAGCAAAACAGAGGGGAGCGACACCTCTGAGGAGGAAGAGGTGCACATACTGACGGTTGCAGGTGATTTAAATGGCTACTGGGTGTCACCACTGGTGGAGGGACAATCAGTGCGGATGGAGGTGGACACAGGCGTGGCTGTGTCCCTTGTTTCAGACACTGTCTACAACAAAATGCTAAAGCATCTTACCCTTCAGCCAACAAACTTTGTGCTAAAGACGTATACCGACGAACCTGTGGCCATGAGAGGCGTCATTGAGATGACAGTTAAATTGAACGGACAGACTGCAAAACTGCCACTATATGTGGTAAAGGGAAATTACCCATCGCTACTGGGACGTGCGTGGCTAGAGAAAATCACGCTGGACTGGCCTGCAGTCCGCATGATGTCAAAAGGGGAGTCAGGTTTGACTGCAGTGTTAAACAAACATGCAGAACTCTTCAATGGGGAACTTGGGAGCATGAAAAAGATCAGCGTGAGACTGGACATTAAACCTGACAGCAAGCCAAAGTTTCACAAAGCCCGACCTGTACCCTATGCAATTAGGCCAAAAGTTGAGGCTAACTTGGAGGCCTTAGTCGAGAATGGAGTCCTGGAGCCTGTGAGCGTGAGCAAATGGGCCACACCCATTGTTCCTGTCCTGAAAAAGGATGGATCTGTTCGAATCTGCGGGGATTTTAAAGTGACTATTAACCCGTTGCTGTCTGCGGAACAGTACCCTCTTCCCCTCATTGATGATCTTTTTACGGGCCTGGCCGGAGGGCAAAAGTTCAGCAAAATAGACTTATGCCAGGCTTATCTACAAATGCATGTCGATGACAAATCAAAGGAGCTGCTGACAATTGTGACACACAAGGGGCTACACAGGTACTGCCGCCTTCCGTTTGGAATTACGTTGGCCCCTGCTCTATTCCAAAGGGCAATGGATCAGATTTTGAGTGGACTGCCAGGAGTCCAGTGCTACCTGGACAACATCCTTGTCACTGGGACAAATGAGGAGGATCATCTTCTGAACTTGGATGCGACACTACGACTGAAAGAATACGGACTCAGAGTTCGTAAAGACAAATGTGAATTCTTTCAGTCTTCAGTTGAGTACCTGGGGCATGTGATTGACGCTACTGGCCTGCATAAGGCGCCGTCAAAGGTCAAGGCGATCGTGGAGGCCCCAGCACCCCAGAATGTGAGCCAGTTACGTTCATTTCTGGGGCTACTTAACTACTATGGGAAGTTTATTCCAGACTTAGCAACATTGCTGAAGCCGTTACATCAGTTGCTATGTCAAGGCAAAATATGGAAATGGACTGAACTGTGCAACGAAGCTTTCGCCCAAGCAAAGAAAGCATTGCTGAAATCGGAGGTCCTGACACACTTCGACCCAAAGCTACCCGTGCAGCTAGCATGTGATGCATCACCATATGGTGTGGGAGCAGTCATATCCCACATCATGCCTTCGGGTGAAGAGAAACCTATCGCCTTCGCATCATGCACCTTGAACAAGGCCGAGAGTAACTATGCGCAGATCGAGCGCGAGGCCTTGGGAATCGTTTTTGGAATTCAAAAATTTCATCAGTACCTGTTTGGGAGAAGGTTCACACTCCTGACGGACCACCATCCATTGACTTCAATCTTCGGGCCCCACACCGGAATTCCGTCTCTCGCTGCAAGCAGGATGCAAAGGTGGGCTTTACTGTTGTCAGGACACACATACGACATCAAATATCGCAAATCAGACTTGCACGGCAACGCAGACGGTCTCTCGAGGCTACCCTTGCCTGTTACTCCCCCAGAGCCTCGTCAGATAGACATCTTCTACTTTAGACAAGTGGAGGGAGCACCTGTCACTGCAGTTCAGGTGCAAAGGTACACCCGCAATGATCCAGTCCTGTCTGAGGTAATGGACGATGTCATTCGAGGGAGAGCTATAGGAGATTCTCCTAGTTTGAAACCTTACGTTTTAAAAAGAAATGAGCTCTCTGTCCAGGCAGGTTGTCTTCTTTGGGGACGCCGTGTCATCATTCCGCCACCTCTGAGGGAACCTATACTGCAACAACTTCATACAGGCCACAATGGGATGGTTCGGATGAAGGAAATGGCAAGAAGCTACTTCTGGTGGCCAGGTCTCGATGGGAATATTGAGAAAGCCAAAACATGTTCCCCATGTCAAAGGGTCCAGAATGTTCCACAGCTGGCAACCCTACACCCCTGGGATTGGCCTGCAGAAGTGTGGCAGCGAGTACATGTGGACTTCGCCGGTCCTTTCGAAGAGAAGATGTTTATGGTGGTTGTGGACGCTCGTAGCAAGTGGCTGGAGGTCGCTGTGATGAGGTCTACCACGGCAGAGAAAACAATTGAGAAACTTGGTGAGATGTTCAGCCGTTATGGCTCACCGGAACAACTCGTAAGTGACAACGGTCCACAATTTGTATCACAGGAGTTTGCAACCTTCCTGCATGTGAATGGTGTCCAACACATCAGGTCTGCGCCCTATCATCCCTGTATTAACGGCCAGGCAGAAAGGTTTGTGCAAACTTTGAAGCACGCCTTGAAGGCATCGCAAGGTCAGGGCTCAATCCACCAACGTCTGAACAGCTTCCTGTTGTCCTACAGGAACAAGCTGCATGCCACAACCAAAACTTCCCCCGCTTCGCTCATGATGAAGAGGCAGTTGCGGACAAGTTTTGACTTACTCAAACCTCCAAGGGCAGAACAGGTTGTCCATTGTCAACAACAAGCTCAAGTTGAAAAGAGAGAGAAAAGAGCCAAGGAGAGACGGTTTCACCCTGGAGAGCACGTCCTAGCTCGAAACTACAACACTGGACCGAAATGGGTTCCTGCTACGGTGATCGCGCAGACGGGCCCTGTGTCTTACACGGTTGAGACTGCTGAGGACGTCGTCTGGAGAAGACACACAGATCAACTGTTGCTAGGAGCAGAGACAGCCACAGAGGCTCCAACGGCTGGTTGGCCTGAACTGTTTCCGGATGATACCGCAAACCAGCATCCTTTGCCACAGTGCTCTTCTCCAAAACAGGAAGTCAAAGAGACTGTTCCACCTGTGCAAACTCCTGACTTTCGACTGACACAGGCACCTTCTCCATCCAGGCCTGTGTCAATGCCTACTGCTGTGGAAGCCAGTGATGACCGCCGGTATCCTGTCAGAGAGCAGCGGCCTCCAAGACGCTTGGATCTGTAGGCTTAGTGACTTACCCACAAGACTGGGGCAGAATAAACCCCAGGGTAAAGTCAGGGTTTGAGGCAGTCTACCTCTACCCTAGGTTCGTTGAGTGCATTGAAAGTAACTTACCTGTTGAGGAATAATGTGGACCTTCCATTTAAGAGGGGAGGAAATGTTATGTATTGTGTGTTCTATTGTGTGTTCTCCTCCCACCTGTGGTGGCGCTGTCACAGGAGATAAATGGTTGGGTGTTCTCTGTTAAGTTTAGCTCTCTTTGTTCGGAACTTGCCAGAACTTCCTTTCCTTCCAATAAAGCACTTCATGTTTGAATCTCTGAGTTCTGAGTCCTAAATTGTGTCTAGGTAGAAAGGTACCGACACAACACTATCTTCTATGTTTCTATGTTTATGCTGTACACCCATATGGCTACGCAGGAGTCCTCCCTTTTCTATTGGGAACTTGGCCTGGAGGGTGTTGCAAGGAGCAGTCCCGTGCAATAAAGTTTTAAGCAGGTTCACGGACTCTCAGGCCGCCTGCCTTTTCTGCGGCCTGGAAGAGTCCGTGTTCCACGTATACATGGAATGTCAGAGGTTGCAGCCCCTCTTTCATTATTTGAATGGGCTGCTCCTCGATCTTTGGCTGCACTTCAGTCCCACACTCCTGATTGTTGGTCACCTGGTGTGGAGGAGAGCAGGTAGATCGGAGGACCTCCTCGTGGGACTGCTCCTGGGCCTGGCCAAAGTGGCCATTATCTGGTCCAGGCAGCGGGCGGTCGAGGGGGTCGTCCGGCCCGATTGACTGCCTCTCTTCCGCGGCCATGTTCACGCCCGGGTGGCCCTGGAGATGGAGCACGCAGTGTCCGCCGGCACGCTCGAGGCCTTCCGCGACCAGTGGGCGCCGCGGGGACTGGAGTGCATCACCACCCTGGCTAATGAAATTTTAATTTAATTTGTTAAGTTTTATTTAAAGTTTTATTAAGTTACAGACGATTCGTTTAATCACCCAACCAGAAGAGTACATACACCCTGGCTGCCACATGATGCGCCAGGTTGGCACCACCCCACACCAACACCATAAAGCATCCCTACAATGCCCAATCCATTCCTTTCACACTCATGACCATTGCTGGAGGTACCGTTATGTCTCACCATTCACTACAACTCACTAAGTCACTTCCAAAGGTGCACACAAATCTGTCCAACACCTGAAAGTGTTGAAAATAAAGATTTTTATGTTTGACACCACATTAACAGAAACGTTATATAAAATTGGATAAAACACCCAAGTGGCTACCCTTGTGTGTTGTTCGTTGGTATGATTGCACTAGGATGAGAGTGAGTGGTTGGGGTGGCTAGTGAGATGGGGATGTGATAATGTAGAGAGTGGGATGGGTGGAGGTGCAAGGTAAGTTAGTGTGAGTAAGGATGTGCAGGAATAGGGTAGGGAAGGCAGAGTGTTGGGGATGTGATGAGAGGCACAGCAGGATGAGGTTGAGTGTGGCTTTGTACCAACGTTTCACCACCCGAAACATTACCCTCCAGTACATCAAGGGTGATTGCGAGGCCGCGTGTTCAGGGTCAGTATGGGTTACCACGTATGAGGTCCAGGAAGGTAGGGAGGGTCTGCATAAAATGCAAAGATCGCCCCACCGGGCCAAAGGTGTGGTTCTTACAAGCAGAGCCAGGTGACCATTCAAAGTACTATCAGATAGGGAACCCTCGGGGAAATGTAGGAAGCCCGACCCAATCCCGAGCGGCGGGAGACATTCTGTTATATTGACCCTGATGGTGGAAAATTCATGAGGGAATTTACGGATGTGTGAGCCCAAGTGGGGTGACAGATGGGTTCCAGTTGAATGATTCGGTCGGCTTGTCCATGATTGAAAGGGATGGGACCAGTTGTACGATGTTTGCTCACAATAGAGCCAAGGAGTTCTATCAATGGTATAAGGACGATACCGGTATTAGCACCTATCACGTAAGGGGATGTGGTGAAGGAAGTGCGGTTATAGATGCAGTAGAATTCAAAGTTCGGCCAAAAACCCCTCCCCCTATGAATAAAACACAATCACGGGAAGGACAACATACAACCCAGGTCACTTGCCCTAAACACACCCCGGGACTGACAAATGGGTTAGTGGTGATCCCAACTCGGATGATATTATACCATGATGTGCATCACGAGGTGATGCCAGTAATATTGAATCTGACTGAGGTGGGACTTACAAACTGCTGCAAATCAGAGACAGCGCGGTTGGATGGGAGGATGATGCAGGAGTTAATAGAGGGATTTTGGGAAAGGGCCAGCACAACACTGGCGGAATCAGAATTAGAGCCGTTATATCGCAAGGGTTCAGGGGAGGGTAATGAATTCAACGATACTTTTGGGGAAAATAGTACCGAGGTCATTGAAGGAAACGATGTCGATTACGGGATTAAAGGGGACCATATCAGAAGGCGACGGGGTCTGATAAATGATACCGGAACCTCCCTCGTTATAGCCTTGATTTGGCTAATTTGGATCAATCCGTAAAGGCGGTTAGAAATCGTTTAAGGGAAATTTTGAATGAAATGAATGGTCTGGAACAAGAGGAATAGAAGGAGGACCAAATTATGACCATTCATCTGCAGGATGTGGTTAAGTATTTAGAATCCCATGCTAAAAAGATAAATCAAATTTTAAAGGAGGATCGGAATGCCTCTAGTGAGGCCGCTCGAAATGATGTGTGTGTAATGTATGGATCCTGGTTAGTGGAACAAGCCCGTGAAAACCTGCAGAGCATTGCTGAGGGGAAGCTTCCTTTGTGGGTGACTGATCGACATCTGAAGGCACTTATCAATTTACCATAACTATGTGCCAAGTCAGGGGGTTGGTACAGGTGTACCCGGTGAAACATGAATGCCATTTGCAGGAACAGAACGACATCACCCTATTAGGGATGGTATTGCATTATCCCATCCAGCACGGAGAATATAGGAGTACGTCAGGGAGAGCACTTAGTGAGGTATGACAAACCCCCGCAGTATGTGACCCGGGTGGATGGGACCACATGGGTGGCCCCAGATCTTACCGGGTGTGCTCAGGCTCGGGACACATTATATCTGCCCTTATGACGTGATAGAACACGCTGCCCCTGCGTGCGGGTTTGATTGGGACGGGATAGAATGGAACTGCACCATGAAAGTGATCGCGGGACAGCATTTCCCCGTACGATCTGCGTATCGAGGGAAGGGTGAATATTTGTGTCACTACAATGCATCGGGAGTACCAGTACAGCAACAACCTGAATTGTCCGATTGTGGTGGGAACGTTTTGTTTTACCCCAGTCCAACCTGTAAGACTTGGGGCGTGGGTTTTATTAAGCAGTTGTTTGCATAGGCAAGTCGATATGTGTAGAAGATGAGTTAAAAGAACAATTACACCAGTATGTGACTCGGTTCAGCTACGACATTCCACCTCTGCCAGAATACTTGGTAGAGTTAATGAAATGTGTTAGTCTCAAAAGTATATTATACCCTGGCCCAGCCACTTGAGGGTGGACTCTAAGAATACACCGTTCACGGTAAACTTGACTGAACCTAAAGTGACCAAATGTAATGTACCGACAGGCTTGGAGTCATAGAGTCATAGAGTCATAGAGTTTTACAGCACAGAAAGAGGCCCTTCGGCCCATCGTGTCTGCGCCGCCCATCCATCCCTGTCCAGTCTAATCCCATTTTCCAGCATTTGGTCCATAGCCTTGTATGCAATGGCATTTCAAGTGCTCATCCAAATGCTTCTTGAATGTTGTGAGGGTTCCTGCCTCCACCACCCTTTCAGGCATTGAGTTCCACATTCCAACCACCCTCTGGGTGAAAAAGTTCCTCCTCAAATCCCCTCTAAATCTCCTGCCCCTTACCCTGAATCTATGCCCCCTTGTTATTGACCCCCCCACTAAGGGGAAAAGTTCCTCTTTATCTACCCTATCTATGCCCCTCATTATTTTGTACACCTCAATCAGGTCCCCCCTCAGCCTTCTCTGCTCCAAGGAAAACAACTCCAGCCTGTCCAGCCTCTCTTCATAGCTGAGGCGCTCCATCCCAGGTAACATCCTGGTGAATCTTCTCTGCACCCTCTCCAAAGCAATCACATCCTTCCTATAGTGAGGCGACCAGAACTGCACACAGTACTCCAGCTGTGGCCTCACCAGCGTTTTGTACAGCTCCATCATAACCTCCCTGCTCTTATATTCTATGCCTCGGCTAATGAAGGCAAGTATCCCATATGCCTTTTTAACCACCTTATCTACCTGCTCCGCTGCCTTCAGGGATCTATGTACATGTACACCAAGGTCCCTCTGACCCTCTGTACTTCCTAGGGTCCTACCACTCATTGTGTATTCCCTTGCCTTATTTGTCCGTCCAAAATGCATCACCTCGCACTTTTCAGGGTTAAATTCCATTTGCCACTTTTCCGCCCATCTGACCAACCCGTTTATATCGTCCTGTAGCCGGAGGCTTTCCTCCTCGCAATTTACCACCCCACCAATTTTCGTGTCATCTGCGAACTTACTGATCATACCTTTTACATTTTCATCCAAATCATTTATGTAGATCACAAACAATAAGGGACCCAGCACCGATCCCTGAGGTACCCCACTGGACACAGGCTTCCAGTCACAAAAGCAACCTTCGACCATCACCCTCTGCCTCCTGCCACTCAGCCAGTTTAGGATCCAACGCGCCAAGGCACCCTGGATCCCATGGGCTCTTACCTTCTTGACCAGTCTCCTATGCGGGACTTTGTCAAAAGCTTTACTGAAGTCCATGTACACCACATCCACAGCATTTCCCTCATCCACCCCACTAGTCACCCCCTCGAAAAATTCGATCAGATTTGTTAGACATGATTTACCCTTGACAAAGCCATGCTGACTATCCCCGATTAATCCTTGCCTCTCCAAGTGGAGATTAATTTTGTCCCTCAGAATTTTTTCCAATAATTTCCCCACCACAGATGTTAGACTCACTGGCCTGTAATTCCCTGGTTTATCCCTGCTACCTTTCTTGAATAATGGTACTACGTTAGCTGTTCTCCAGTCCTCTGGTACATCCCCTGTGGCCAGAGAGGTTCTGAAAATTAGTGTCAGAGCCCCTGCAATCTCCTCCCTTGCCTCCCACAGCAGCCTGGGATACATCTCGTCCGGGCCTGGGGATTTATCCACTTTTTGGCCCGCCAGAACCGCTAGCACCTCCTCCCTCTCGATGCTAATATGTTCAAGTATGTCACAGTCCCCTTGCCCGATTTCTATGTCTGCATCGTCTTTCTCCATAGTGAACACAGATGCAAAAAATTCATTTAAAACCCCGCCTACATCCTCTGGCTCTACACACAGATTGCCACTTTGGTCCCTAATAGGCCCTACCCTTTCCCTGGTTATCCTCTTGCCCTTAATATACTTATAAAACATCTTAGGGTTTTCCTTTATTTTGCTCGCCAGTGTTATTTCATGGCCCCTCCTCGCCCTCCTAATTTCTTTTTTAAATATGCCCCTGCACTTTTTATACTCCTCTAGGGCTTCTTCTGTCTTTAGTCTTTTGTAACTGCCAAAAGCCCCCCTCTTATTTCTAATGCATTTCTGTATATCCCTTGTCATCCAAGGTTCCCTTTGCTTGTTGGTCCCACCCTTGACCTTTACAGGAACATGTTGGCGTTGTACTCTCTCTATTTCCCTTCTGAAAGTCTCCCACTGTTTTGATGTGGATTTTCCTATAAGCAGCTGCTCCCAGTCCACATTGGCCAGATCCTGCCTTATCATATTAAAATCGGCCTTCCCCCAATTTAGAACCCTTATTTCCGGGCCGTCTTTGTCTTTTTCCATGACCACCTTAAATCTCACCGAATTATGGTCACTGTCGCCAAAATGCTCTCCTACTGACACTTCCACCACTTGCCCGGCTACATTCCCCAGAATTAGGTCCAGTACCGCCCCCTCTCTTGTAGGACTTTCGACATGTTAGCTTGGAGGGCCTGGCTAAAGATTTGTAAAATAAATGATGCGCTTGCAAGCTGTTGTTTTTCTCCAAAAGATAAGTGGCGCGATTTTCCCAATGGAGGTGGGTTTCGGGTGGGTTCCAAACCCGCCTCCACTGAGAGGTGAGAAAAATTTGCGATTTTCCCCTAATTGGCCAGTTGATTTCAGAGGTGTGGGTTCCCCTGGGCCAATTAGTGTTTTGGGATTGAAACTCGTCTCTGCTGACGTCACTTATCCAGCTTCAGTTAAGGGCTGCTTGCTGCCTTGGCTCTTCCACTGGGTTTTGGTCAATGCTGCACCACCTCCAAACTGTTATCTCCTTGAAGAATGGCCAGCTCCAAGGCAAGGGCCTCCCCGAGTTTCTCGGATGAGGTGCTGGTTAAGGGAGCGAGAGCTAGCAGGGAGGTGCTCTTCCCCTCATCTGGGAGGAAGAGGCCTCCCAAAGAAACCAAGGCTGTGTGGGTCCAGCTGGCAAGGGAAATAACCTCCAGATCTGTGTGGAGATTGGGTGATTGTTTCTGTTTATTGATGAAATGCCATCCCTGTGGGAACATATTAAAATTAGGTGATGGCAAACTGTTGGTGTGATGGCATCTGTTATTTCGGCTTAGGCAGCTCCACATTGCGGGCTCCGCGACACTTGCATGGTCAGGTTGGTGGTCAGAGTGAAAGGAGGCAAGAGAGTCATGTCCATTGTCTATCATGTGTTAAGAAGGAGCCAAGCACATGTACCACAATGAGCAACCTATGCAAATCTGGCCAGGATGAGCGCATTCTTTGCATGACATGCTTCCATGCGCTGGCGCCTTCTGCCCTGTGCAGCATCAGGTGGGTGAGCAGGAGGTTGGGGCTCCTGCTGCTGTTGTTGCTGAGCTGCCTGGTTCTGCTGCTGCTGTGGCTGCTCCTCATCCGAATCTGAGGTCCATGGTGAAAGGAAATAAATGGTTCCCATGCTGCTGGCAGATACCTCTGTTGGGGAAGCGCTCAGTCCAAGCGGGGAGAGGGTCTTCCAATGACGTCCCACAGTTGAGAGATGGAAGCTGCAGCACCTCAGACTTCGGTAGGCCTGCTAAAATTGCTGAAAGACCTTTGGAACAAAAGTTCTGCCACCTGCAACTGCTCCCTGATGAAAGCTCCGTTTTAATGGTGGAGCTGCAGCTGTGAGGAGGCCACCCACTTGTCAACCCGCCAGGATTAGCTGGCGTGGTTTAGGAGGGTCGTGCAACACACACAAAATGTGGTAAAATAACTAAGGCCTGTCAAAATAGGATTATAGAAGCCCTTAACTACTATTTAAGGGTCTTAACCACCTCTCCCGACTGATGGAGGCGGGACCAAATCGCACCCATCAAACCCACCTCCGGCAAAATTGTGCAGAGGCGGGTTCGGAACCTGCCCTCAGTTTTTGCCATTTTGCCAACTGTCCCGCCTCCTCGGGGCTGGGAAAATTGCCCCCAAGACCTTGAAAATTCAGTGAGAACCAGGAGCCAACCCTCAGGTGCAAAAACAAGGACTTCTTCAGGCCTTGGTTGACCAAGCGTCAAAACAGATAGGAAGGTGAGAGAGAGAAAACAACGCTGTTCACACAGTGCGGGACATGAATGCTGTGGGCGAGGTGCCAGGTTTTGGGCTATAAAAGATGCTGTAAATTGACCACTCGCGGCTGCAGTCCAGGGTGACCTGGTCAGTTGCCAGTTAAAGTCATAAGTCTGGGCACCGCCGAGCCGACCTCTCTCTGGTCTTAGTACCCATGTGATCACTTGAGCTTAAAGTAAATGATTAGATTCGTGCGTGCTTACTTGTAATAAGTAAAGGATAGAGTATGAGTTGTCATGTAATATTTTGTGTGCTTGCTTGTAACCTCTTGTTGATTTTAAGTAAAGAATAGTTTACCCTGAAATCTTTGTCTCGAGTTGTCTGTTCCTTCTTCTTCTTAGGCAGTCCCTCGGAACCGAGGATAACTTGCTTCCACATTAAAAATGAGTTCTCAGGTGACTGATGAGTCCAATGCGGGACCTACAGTCTCTGTCACAGGTGGGGCAGACGGTGGTTGAAGGGGCGGGTGGGTGGGGTGCTTGGGTTAACGTGCGCTCCTTGCGCTGCCTGCGCTTGGCTTCCACTTGCTCCCGGCAAAAAGACTCGAGGTGTTCGGCGCCTTCCCGGATGCTTCTCCTCCACTTTGTGCGGTCTTAGGCCAGGGATTCCCAGGTGTCGGTGGGGATGTTGCACTTTTTCAAGGTGGCTTTGAGGGTGTCCTTGAAGCCTTTCCTCTGTCCACCTGGGGCTCTCTTGCCGTGCCGGAGCTCCGAGTAGAGCGCTTGTTTTGGGAGTCTCGTATCGAGCATGCGGACAATGTGACCCATCTATCGGAGCTGATTGAGCGTGGTCGAAGCTTCGATGCTGGGGATGTTGGCCTGAGCAAGAACACTGACGTTGGTGCACCTATCCTGCCAATGGATTTGCAGGATCTTGCGGAGGCAGCGTTGGTGGTACCTCCAGTGCTTTGAGGTGCCTGCTGTACATGGTCCATGTCTCTGAGGCATACAGCAGGGCGGGTATCACTGCTGCTCTGTAGACCATGAGCTTAGTGCCGGGTTTGAGGTCCTGGTCTTCAAACACTCTCTTCCTCAGGCGACCGAAGGCTGCACTGGCACACTGAAGACAGTGTTGGACTTTGTCATCGATGTCTGCCCTTGTTGACAGTAGGCTCCCGAGGTATGGAAAGTGGTCCACGATGTCCAAGGCCTTGTCGTGGATTTTGATAATCGGGGGGCAGTACTGTGTGGCGGGGGCAGGTTGGTAGAGGACCTTTGTCTTACGGATGTTTAGTGTAAGGCCTATGCTCTCGTACGCTTCGGTGAAGGTGTTGACGATGGTTTGGAGTTCGAGGCACTAAAGCATAGCGGAAAAGCACTACTGGTGCGAATTCATGAACTCATTTCTCTTATCTGGAAGAAGGAGAGCATGCCAGGGGATCTCAGAGATGCTGTAATTGTGACCATCTTCAAGAAAGGTGACAAGTCCGATTGCGGTAATTACAGAGGAGTTTCCCTGTCTGTTCCACGGGTCTGAACTCTATAAACTATCGGACAGAAGTTCAAAACAATGTGAACGTCTTACATCCCCCCCTGGGTTATCACTTCCTCTCTCACTGCGAGTCTTTACTGCAGTCTTCACATTAATGAGAAGTGGGTTCAGGCAGGCATCAATGTTACAGTGAGAGTTTGACTTGGGGGATCAAGTCCTAATCTGATTCCAGAAGCATGCTAATGCCAAGCAAAGTGAGACTTCCTCTAGGAGGCAGCATGGGTTTGCACCAAGTGCGGTATAACTCCAGTCCAGTGCAAAGCCATGTTTTAAATGTGTCCAGAATCTCTGCTTCTGGGCAATTTATAAACTTCAACATGTTTAATGTTAGGAGAGAAGCCTTGCTTCCCAGCTACACTCTCCTCACATTAAATACTCCAATGCATTTGCAGGGCTATGGGGATAGAGCAGGGCATTGGGACTAATCGGATAGTTCGACCAAAGAGCCGGTACAGGCATGATGGGCCGAATGGCCTCCTTCGGTGCTGTATGAGTCTATGAACCCTCCCTGGGGGAAGGGGCTCTGAGCACAAAGCGAGTTGCACATGTCCAGAACTCCTTGGTATCTGATCTCAGTCTGACCCACAGCAGTGCACCATCCAAGTATAACAGTGGCGTCACAAGTCAATGGGAAGAATGAGTCTCGCAGCAGCTGCAGGGGACTCACAACTGGTGCTGGACTGGATGGAGGCGAGCTCACGGCAAAAAAGGAGTTTTTTTCATCCGAGCCGCCTGAGCTGGTCTCTAAAACAGCAAAGTAATTAAGTCCCATTACAGGTGTCAGCCGTGGATCCGTGGGCAGCACTCTTGCCTTTGGGGCAGCAGGTTGTGGGTTCAAGTCTCACTCCAGGGACTCCAGCACAACAATCTAGGCCGACACTCCAGTGCAGTGCTGAGGGAGTGCTGCACTGTCGGAGGTGCTGTCTTTCGGATGAGACGTTAAACCGAGGCCCTGTCTGCTCTCTCAGGTGGACGTAAAAGATCCCTCGGCACTATTTCGAAGAAGAGCAGGGGAGTTCTCCCCGTTGTCCTGGCCAAGAGTTATCCCGCAATCAACATCACTAAAACAGACTATCTGGTCATTATCACATTGCTGTTTGTGGGATCTTGCTGTGTGCAAACTGGCTGCTGCGTTTCCCACATTACAACAGTGACTACACTTCATTGGCTGTAAAGCGCTTTGGGGTGTCCGGTGGTCGTGAAAGGCGCTATATAAATGGAAGTCTTTCTTTTTTAAATCTTATTAACATATGTAAAGGAGATTACAGGACAGTTCCAATAACCTAATCGAGGGGTGGTTTGTACATAGAATAAAAGATTCCCGGGAGTGCGTTGCAGACTGGAATCCAATTGAGGGGTTCGGGTGACAATGAGGTAGAGTTGGATTATTTTTTTACAGAGAGACATGCAGAGGCAATTAACCCTTTACATCCCAGAAGCACAGGGAGTGCAGCTGCAAATACATGAGATTTGACAGGTCGAAGCTGCTCCATTGAGGAACGCAGAACACTGGACTCCCAGCAATCATCGTCCTTCTGTGACAGGGTAGCCATCTCCTGAGTTTCAGATCAGGATCATTCGCCGCACATTTCCCAAAAATTGACTTTGATTGAAGTCCAGGTTCCCACATTCGGCATTGTTCTCATTCCCTGGTTGTTCAGTCGGGTTACTGGAGGTCACAGCCTAGTTAAGGCTGGTCAAAAGGAACTTCCTGTGACTATAGGGCTTATTCTGCTGCCAAATATATGACGCAAGCAAAGCACACCAACCATCAAAGGCTCAAGGTGACATTCATCTGCAAATTATAGGGAAATTCAAATAGAACATTAAAGGGACATTTGCATTCAAAGAGGGAATATCTCTAGCAGTACGCCGCTTAAAGATTCAACAGCTGATATAATTATCGTTAACTCTAACATGGTTCACTGCCTCTCTCTGCCACTTTCTATTCACTGTTTTGACCGCCGAGTGTTGATTGGATCATTAGATGGGAGGGAGAGCTTTAATGCTGTTCAGCAAATCAACCACACAGTTAGTTCAAAGGACAAGATTATTGTGGTACCCCAGGCCACTGACTGACTTCATCTACTGATTCAGTTTCCTTGCACTGTTCGAGTTACAGAGAATGCACAGCACAGAAACAGGTCATTCGGCCCAACTGGTCCGAGGCTGGTGTTTATGCTCCACACAAGCCTCCACCCACCCCTCTTTACCTAACCCTATCAGAATACTCTAATACAACGGCAAAATACTGCGGATGCTAGAAATCTGAAATATAAACAAAAAATGTTGGAAATAGTTAGGTCAGGCAGCATCTGTGGAGAGAGGAACAAATTTTGTTGAGACTTGACTCACTTCCTCCCACCCCACTTCCTGTAAGGACTCTATTCCATTCTCCCAGTTTCTCTGTCTCCATTGTAGCTGCTCTGACGATGCCGCCTTCCACACCAATGTTTTCAATATGTCTTCCTTTTTCCTCAACCGAGGATTTCCGTCCACCGTGGTTGACACGGCCCTTGACCGTGTCCGTTCCATTTCCCGCACTTCTGCTCTCGCCCCTTTCCCTCCCTCCCAGAACCACGATAGGGCTCCCCTTGTCCTCACCTTCCATCCCACCAGCCTCCACATTCAACGGATCATCCTCCATCATTTCCGCCACCTCCAGCACGATGCCACCACCAAACTCATCTTCCCATCCCCTCCCTCTTCAGTATTCCAAAGAGACTCTTCCCTCTGTGACACTCTGGTCCACTTTTCCAACACTCCCGACACCCACGGCACCTTCCCACAGCATTTCCCATGCAAGTGCAGGAGATGCCGCACCTGCCCTTTCACCTCCTCCCTTCCCACCTTCCAGAGCTCCGAACACTCCTTCCAGATGAAACAGCGATTTACTTTTACTTCTTTCGATTTAGTATACTGTACTCGCTGCGCACTATGTGGGGAGACCAACCTTCTGACCGAGGTGAGACCCTGCTACTAACTGAGCCAAGCTGATGCACGGACAGAGTCGCCAATTCTGGTTACACGTATTCCCGGAGCTTTCGTCACTCAATCTCCTGCCTCTAACCGCCCCGCCCCCACGCTCCCGCCATTGCTCACCTGACACGACCATCCTGGCAGCTCACCCCCTTCCCACGGCCAATCGGAAAGCAAACAGGCTCTGGATGATGCTTGACAGTCAGCCAATCAGCCATTTTTAAAAATCCCGACTCCAATATTTTTATAACTAATAAATGTTCGGTGAAAGTGAACATTTTCTTTTAATACCCCTCTGATTTTTCTCCCGGTTTGCTGGCAGCAGTGTCCTGGAGATTAACCTTTAGTTCCTGGAGACTCCGGGTCAATTCTGGAGGGTTGGCGACCAATGCTCCCCCTAAGGATTGCGGCCATGCACCGATCGGGAGGCCCCGCGCAGACCGCTCACCAGCTATTGCCGCTGGAAAGGATACCACGCGTGCGTGGTCACGCAACAAAGTTAAATGGACTGTGCACGGAAAAAAAAATTAGAGGGAACATTGTTGGCAACTCTACACAAGCGGAGGTAAACTGGCAACAGGGCGTAGATTTTCACTGGGAGGGGTTCCTATTAAGGAGGATAACTGCAGCTATGATTTATTTAGGACTTGTGCAGGTTTCGTTAATGGACGTGATCTTACTCCCCTGCCCAGTATGAGCGCATCACTTGCACACAGGAGCTGCTGGTTTCCAGGTTCCTCCCTGACTACGTCCTGCATGCTTTCCTCAGGCCAAGGATACTCTCGGGCCAGAAGTGTGCAGTGGACAGCAGCCCCGGAACATACTGACAGTGACGGGCAGGGAAAGACCCACACTGGTCCCATAACATAGTGATGTCGTGATACAGGCACACCCCACCCCACCCCACCCCACCCACCCGAAAGCCAGGTAATCTCCAGGGAGAGGCAGAAAACCAGATTAAAAATCCAGGCCAATTAGGGAAAATAACACGGAAAATTCCTCTGCAATGAAGATTTCAGAGATCTTACGCAGTGCACTTCCTGAACACTCCAGGTCATAGAAACACATTTTCAGCATCCTCAACACTGAGCCTGCACTTAAAGCACCTGCCCATATCTCTGCTCTGTAGAAGATTATCGACTGTTTTACGCAGCTGTCAACTTTGAGCTAAGACTATCTCTAATCCCGTTCGTGCTGCTTGCACAAATCCCATCTGTTTCTGATTCAATTGTGTGTTGCAGTGGATGTTTTTTCTTTCATACACGTGGGCGTCACTGGCAAGGCCGGCATTTATTGCCCATCCCTAATTGCCCTTGAGAAGGTGGTGGTGAGCCGCCTTCTTGAACCGCTGCAGTCCGTGTGGTGAAGGTGCTCCCACCGTGCTGTTAGGGAGGGAGTTCCAGGATTTTGACCCAGCGACGATGAAGGAACGGCCGATATATTTCCAAGTCAAGATGGTGTGTGACTTGGAGGTGGGGGTGTTCCATGTGTCTGCTGCCCTTGTCCTTCTAGGCGGAAGAGGTTGCGGGTTTGGGAGGTGCTGTCGAAGAAGCCTTGGCGAGTTGCTGCAGTGCATCTTGTAGATGGTACACACTGCAGCCACGGTACGCCAGTGATGGAGGGAGTGAATGTTTAAGGTGGTAGATGGGGTGCCAATCAAGCGGGCTGCTTTGTCCTGGATGGTGTCGAGCTTCTTGAGTGTTGTTGGAGCTGCACTCATCCAGGCAAGTGGAGAGCATTCCATCACACTCCTTACTTGTGCCTTGTAGATGGTGGAAAGGCTTTGGGGAATCAGGAGGTGAGACACTCGCTGCAGAATACCCAGCCTCTGACCTGCTCTTGTTGCCACAGTATTTATGTAGCTGGTCCAGTTAAGTTTCTGGTCAATGGTGACCCCCAGGATGTTGATGGTGGGGGATTCGGCGATGGTAATGCCGTTGAATGTCAAGGGGAGGTGGTCAGCTATGTTCCCTGTTATTTTTTTTGGCCCTGCGCGGCCTCTTTAAGGGCTGCACAGGTCATTCAAAATACTGCGCATGCGCAGTTTTTACATTGAAATGCTGGCAAAGCGGCTGCGCGGGTTCCCTGGAGCAGCGTGCGGTTACAGGAAACGCTGGTGGTCAGGCTTTCTCTTGGAGATGGTCACTGCCTGGCAATTGTGTGGTGCAAATGTGACTTGCCACTTATCAGCCCAAGCCTGAATGTTGTCCAGATCTTGCTGCATGTGGGCATGGACTGCGTCATTATCGGAGGAGGTGGATTATCTAAGTATTTGATCCATAAAATATAATTGGCTTACATTAGTTCCTCAGCGATTTGTTTAGTCGATGCGATAATACATTACACCCACGTTCAACAAACTAGGGAAGACATAAATATGCAGTAGTTACAAGAAAAATAGGGTAAATTCCACTGTGAACCTGGGCATCACAGGGGGGATGATTGAATAATAGTGAAACACCCTCTGTCACCTTGTTGATGAGGTAAGGCTGGTGTGGTTGATGCAGTCAATGGGCTACAGATGGACCAACATTGCGTTTTGTCATGCATTCATTCACATCTACAAGTCAGAGATAAACTGTCAATTAAAGCACCTTTGGATGTTTTACTACATTGAAGGCGCTATATAAATGCAAGTTGTTGTGAATTGGTTATAAAAGCCTGTTTATTACCATGTAAAAGAGTTACGCCATGTATCTGTTCATTTCTTTCCCTCTCTTTGAAACTACAATGATGACAACCAAATTTTGTATTTCTGTAGAACCTTTAGCGTAGGAAAAAACATCAGCAGCACGTCATGCCGGGGAAGAAAGGAATGGACACTGCCGAGCCTCGGAGAGTGAAGAGCTGACTAAAGGTTTCGATGAAGAGGAAGGTCCTCAGGGTGGTGAGAGAAGCAATGAGGGGCAGGAGATTAGGGAGGGAGAGCAGGGCCGAGACTGCTGATGGCCCAGGCACTGAAAGTAGGGGGGAAAGAGAGAGGGTTCCACAGAAGGCCAGAGTTAGAGAACTGGAGAACACAAGAAGGGTTGGAGGAAGTGAGAGTGAGATAATGGAGAAGTAAATGTCTACAGCGCCTATGTCTATAATTGACAACTCATTAATCATGTGATGCCCGGATTTGATGTGTAATTCCTGAAAATGTGATTTTGTTCGTGGAAGCAGGAAAATAGCCAATCATAAGGCACCCTTAAAAATTACCCTTCCCATT
Organism: Somniosus microcephalus; assembly: GCF_052327205.1. Classification (NCBI taxonomy): domain Eukaryota; kingdom Metazoa; phylum Chordata; class Chondrichthyes; order Squaliformes; family Somniosidae; genus Somniosus; species Somniosus microcephalus. Next base: position 73,035,847 of record NC_141007.1, on the reverse strand, counting down.
CAGGGGTGATGTCAGGAGGCAGTTCTTTACACAAAGGGTAGTGGAAATCTGGAACTCTCTTTCCCCCCCCCCCCAAAAAAAGCTGTTGAAGCTGGGGGTCAATTAAAAATGTCAAAACTGAGATTGGTAGATTTCTGTTGGGTAATGGTCCTAAGGGATAAGGAACAAAGGCGGGTAAATGGAATTGAGGGGCAGGTCAGCCATGATCGAATTGAATGGTGGAACAGGCTCGAGAGGCTGAATGGCCTCCTCCTGTTCCTATGTTCCAAGCAACTAATGAACTACTTAACTGGTGCACATGCTGAAAAGTTTGTTAATCCAGGGTGTGCACTTATGGACAAGAATGACTCAATGATATGTGAAAAGCGCCTGTTTTGTTGACCAGTAACTGGCAAACTCTGCTGTGGAATAAAATGGGCAGGTTTTGGATTGGAAGTTAACTCTCACAGATGATAAAGAGGCCAAGAGGATGTACAGTGTCAGTTTGTTGGAGGACCTGGCTAGAAGGCTGGAAGAAGTTGCTTTGAAATGTTCCTCTTTATTAAACTCACTCAACTCCAGATTTGAACCCGAGGAAAAGCCTGATTTTTCTGATTTGGCCGTTCAGCTGCACAATGCAGCGCGAGTTTATCAGTCGTGACTTTAACCAGCAAAACTCAGCTTTATAATCTCACTGCTCGCCGATGTTCATGAATCGATTGATGGAGGGGGCAGGAATCCCCACAGCAGTGCAAAATACAAGAAGTAGTCTGTTAGCACTTTCTACTGACAGAGAGAAAAATACAGCCCCACATGAATGGACCAGGACATAAGTGATATTGAATTTACAGCCCAGAAACAGGCCATTTGGCCCAACTGGTCCATACCGGTGTTAATGCTCCACACGAGCTTCATCTCACCCCATCAACATACCCTTCTGTTCCTTTCTCCCTCATGATCTTATTTAGCCTCCCTTTAAATGCATCTTTGCTCTTCGCCTCAACTACTAATGTTCCACATTATAACCACTCTCTGGGTAAAGTTGCTCCTGAATGCCTTACTGGATTTATTAGTGACTATCTTATATTAATGGTCCCTAGTTTTGGACTCCGCCACAAGTGGAAACGTCTTCTCTCTGTCTACCCTATAAAACCCCTTTATAATTTTAAGGCCTCTACTAGGTCACCCCTCAGCCTTCTCTTTTCCAGACAAAAGAGCCCCAGCACATTCAGTCTTTCACTCTCGCCTCTGAGTCAGTAGGTTGTGGGTTCAAGTCCCACTCCAGAGATGAGCCCATAATCCAGGCTGACACTCCAGTGCAGTGCTGGTGGAGTGCTGCACTGTTGGAGGTGCCGTCTTTTGGAGGAGTTGTTAAACCGAGGCACTGTCCACTCTCTCAGGTGGACATAAAAGATCCTATGACACTACTTCAAAGAAGAGCAGGGGAGATCCCCCCTGGTGTTGTGGTCAATAGTAATTCCTCAATCAACATCACAAACAGATTATCTGGTCATTATCACATTGCTGTTTGTGGGAGCTTGCTGTGCGCAAATTGGCTGCCATTTTTCCGACGCTACAATAGTGACTGCACTTCAAAAGTACTTAATTGGCTGTAAAGCGTGTTGGGACATCCTGAGGTCGTGAAAGGCACGAAATAAATGCAAGTCATTTTCTTTTTTCCCTGGTAGTTAGAGCCTCTCCATTCTGGTATCATTTTTAAAGGTGATCTCTTGCTCCACCTGCTGGTCAGAGAAAATTCGCACCACACAGTGCCCTCCTTGCTGCTGCTTTCCGATTTCTCTCTACTTTTCTCTCTCCCTCTTTCAAATCCGCAACCTTGACAGACTGCTGGCCCGGGTTTGCTGCGCGCTATTGCGGATCATAGGCTCTTTCTTGCTGCTCATCACCGTTTGCACTCCCATCATTTGAAAGGGGAAATCCACCTCTAAGCTGCATCCAGTGCCGGAGTCCCATATAATGTGAATTACTGTGGCGATGGAGCTGCTCAGAGCTCTGTGAGATCAGCCTGGGATTTTATTCCCCACCGTCCAACCTTCCTGTGACAAAGTGCATGGCATCGCACTGCAGCTTGGCCTGATAAGAACATAAGAAATAGGAGCAAGAGAAGGCCATTCGGCCCCTCGAGCCTATTCCACAAAAAAGAATTTGCGCAAATGCTGAAAAAATATTCTGATTTACATAGAAAATTTCTGTCTTATTTTATACAGAAACTAGCAGATGCTCAGTAAGTCAGATGATGTGCTGTTTAAGATGACAGGAACGTTACACCATGTAGCACACCATGGATCATTCTGCTGCTAGAGTGGATCTTTTGGTTTTCAAATGGCCTGGCCCTTTTAAGGTCCAACCACTATAGGTCTGCACAACCTAAGGTCAGAGTTTGATTGGCTTTTATTGAGGGAAGTCTGCAGGTTGGAAGGTGCGGGGTAGACCATCCAGTCCCTTGAGCCTGCTCCGCCATTCAATGAGATGATGGCTGATCTGTTCCTCAACTCCATTTACCCGCCTTAGCTCCATATCCCTCGATACCCTGACCCAACAAAAATATATTGACCTCAGTCTGGAAAGCTCCAATTTCCTCCCCCACCCACATCCACCGCCTTTTGGGGAGAGAGTTCCAGATTTCCACTACCCTTTGTGTGAAAAAGTGCTTCCTGATTTCACTCCTGAATGACCTGGCTCTAATTTTAAGATTATCCCCTCCCTTGTTCTGAATTCCTCACCAGAGGAAAGTTTCTCTGTAGCTACACTATTAAATCCTTTTAACATTTTAAGCACCTCGATCAGATCACCCCTCAATCTCCTATACTCAAGGGAAGCTTGTAAAGCTTGTTCTGCAGGGAAGATTAAAAAATCGCCAGCGAGAAACGCCTGCCTTTTATATAGATACAAAAGATAAATATGAAAAAATAGTACACCTGCTATGAAGTGTTCCAGGAAACTATGAGCACCAGTCGGAGTATCATCCATGTGCATCGGGCCTCCAACCCTCCCTCCCTCGTGTTCAGTGCACAGTATACACGAGAGTTCACCACACACCTGGATCACAGGCTGTGCTGTACACGGGAGTGGACCACGGATACCACAGAGTTGTGGCACACACACACACACACACACACACGTTTATTTCCCCCAGGAGGGGTGTCCCAGCCCAGCCTCATCTTCTTTAACAAACACGTACTTCCAGCAGGGATCACTAGCACACATTCCAGAGTGGGAACCCTGGCTGGGCAGAGAACTCTGACTGCATCACCCTCCCAACCCTCCAACTCGGACTGCATCACCCTCCCACCCCTCCAACTCTGACTGCCTCACCCTCCCACCCCTCCAACTCAGACTGCATCACCCTCCCACCCTGACTGCCTCACCCTCCCACCCCTCCAACTCTGACTGCCTCACCCTCCCACCCCTCCAACTCGGACTGCATCACCCTCCCACCCCTCCAACTCAGACTGCATCACCCTCCCACCCTGACTGCCTCACCCTCCCACCCCTCCAACTCTGACTGCCTCACCCTCCCACCCCTCCAACTCAGACTGCATCACCCTCCCACCCTGACTGCCTCACCCTCCCACCCCTCCAACTCGGACTGCCTCACCCTCCCACCCTGACTGCCTCACCCTCCCACCCCTCCAACTCGGACTGCCTCACCCTCCCACCCTCCAACTCGGACTGCCTCACCCTCCCACCCTGACTGCCTCACCCTCCCACCCCTCCAACTCGGACTGCCTCATCCTCCCACCCCTCCAGTCGGTTGGGGGGGAGGGGAGTGGTGATGGGGGAGATGGGACTTCGAGTAAGAAAACTAACAAATGGGAATGGGAGGAAAACATTGAGAAAAATCAGGTACAAGAGGACTGCTTGAAAGGTAGCACGGTGGTTACGTTACTGGACTAATAATCCACTAGACACTGGACTAATAAATCTGGAATAGAAAGCTAGTATCAGTAATGGTGACCATGAAACTATTGGAGTGTCGTAAAAGCCCATCTGATTCACTAATGTCCTTTAGGGAAGGAAATCTGCCGTCCTTACCTGGTCAGGCCTATATGTGACAGCAATGTGGTTGATGCTTAATTGCCCTCTGAAATGGCCTAACAAGCCACTCAGTTGTAAAAAAACTGCTATGGAAAACAAGAATAAAAACGGACGGACCACCTGGCATCAACCTCGGCACCGGCTACGGACACGGCAACGACACACCCAGCCCAGTCAACCCTGTAAAGTCCACCTCACCAACATCTGGGGACTTCTGCCAAAATTGGGCGAGCTGTCCCACAGACTAGTCAAGCAACAGCCTGACAGTCATACTCACAGAATCGTACCTTTCAGCCAATGTCCCAGACTCCTTCATCACCATCCCTGGGTATGTCCTGTCCCACCGGCAGGACAGACCCACCAGGGGTGGTAACACAGTGGCATACAGTCAGGAAGGAGTGGCCTTGGGAGTCCTCAACATTGACTCCGGACCCCATGAAGTCTCATGGCTTCAGGTCAAGCATGGGCAAGGAAACCTCCTGCTGATTACCACCTACCGCCCTCCCTCAGCTGGTGAATCAGTACTCCTCCATGTTGAACACGGAAGAAGCACGGAGAGTAGCAAGAGCACAGAATGTACTCTGGGTGGGGGACTTCAAGCCAGGGGACCAACTCTGGTTCAATGAGGAGTGTAGAAGAGCATGCCAGGAGCAGCACCAGGCGTACCTAAAAATGAGGTACCAACCTGGGGAAGCTGCAACACAGGACTACATGCATGCTAAACAGTGGAAGCAGCATGCTATAGACAGGGCTAAGCGAATTCACAATCAACGGATCAGATCAAAGCTCTGCAGTCCTGCCCCATCCAGTCGTGAATGGTGGTGGACCATTAAACAACAGGAGGAGGAGGCTCAATGAATATCCGATCCTCAATGATGGTGCAGCCCAGCAAGTGAGTGCAAAAGACAAGGCTGAAGCATTTGCAACCATCTTCAGCCAGAAATGCCGAGTGGATGATCCATATCCGCCTCCTCCTGAGATCCCCACCATCACAGAAGCCAGTCTTCAGCCAATTCGATTCACTCCACGTGATATCAAGAAACGGCTGAGCGCACTGGATACAGCAAAGGCTATGGGCCCCGACAACATCCCGGCTATCGTGCTGAAGACTTGTGCTTCAGAACTAGCCGCGTCTCTAGCCAAGCTGTTCCAGTACAACTACAACACTGGCATCTATCCGACAATGTGGAAAACTGCCCAGGTATGTCCTGTCCACAAAAAGCAGGACAAATCCAATCCGGCCAATCCTGCCCCATCAGTCTACTCTCAATCATCAGCAAAGTGATGGAAGGTATTGTCGACAGTGCTATCAAGCAGCATTTACTCACAAATAAACTGCTCACTGATGCCCAGTTTGGGTTCTCCCAGGACCACTCAGCTCCAGACCTCATTACAGCCTTGCTCCAAACATGGACAAAAGAGCTGAATTCCAAAGGTGAGGCGAGAGTGACTGCCCTTGACATCAAGGCAGCATTTGACCGAGTGTGGCATCAAGGAGCCCTAGTAAAACTGAAGTCAATGGGAATCGGGAGGAAAACGCTCCGCTGACTGGAGTCATACATAGCACAAAGGAAGATGGTTGTGGTGGTTGAAGGTCAATCATCACAGCCCCAGGACATCGCTGCAGGAGTTCCTCAGGGCAGTGTCCTAGGCCCAACCATCTTCTGCTGCTTCATCAATGACCTTCCCTCCATCATAAGGTCAGAAGTGGGGATGTTCGCTGATGACTGCACAGTGTTCAGTGCTATTCACAACTCCTCAGATAATGAAGCAGTCCATGTCCGCATGCAGCAAGACCTGGACAACATTCAGACTTGGGCTGATAAGTGGCAGGTAACATTCGTGCCACACAAGTGCCAGGCAATGACCATCTCCAACAAGCGAGACTCTAACCACCTCCCCATGACATTCAATGGCATTACAATCGCCAAATCCCCCACTATCAACATCCTGGGGGTCACCATTGACCAGAAACTTAACTGGACCAGCCATATAAATACTGTGGCAACAAGAGTAGGTCAGAGGCTAAGTATTCTGTAGTGAGTGTCTCACCTCCTGACTCCCCAAAGTCTTTCCACCATCTACAAGGCACAAGTCAGGAGTGTGATGGAATATTCTCCACTTGCTTGGATGAGTGCAGTTCCAACAACACTCAAGAAACTCAACGCCATCCAAGACAAAGCAGCCCACTTGATTGGCACCCCATCCACTGCCTTAAACATTCACTCCCTCCACCACAGGCGCACCGTGGCTGCAGTGTGTACCATCTACAAGATGCACTGCAGCAACTTGCCAAGGCTTCTTCGGCAGCACCTCCTAAACCTGCAACCTCTACCACCTAGAAGGACAAGGGCAGCAGGTGCATGGGAACACCACCACCTCCAAGTTCCCCAAGTCACACACCATCCTGACTTAGAAGTATATCGGCCGACCCTTCATCGTCGCTGGGTCAAAATCCTGGAACTCCCTCCCTAACAGCACTGTAGGAGTACCTTCACCACACGGACTGCAGCGGTTCAAGGCGGCGGCTCACCACCACCTTCTCAAGGGCAATTAGGGATGGACAATAAATGCTGGCATTGCCAGCGACGCCCACATCCCATGAACAAAAAACTTTTTTAAAAAAGGTAAATTATTGAAGTCAGGATAACCTCCAGCCTCTTCTGGGAAGGGAGATTAAAGAACCCCAGCAACCTACCAGGTTTTAACAGCCATGGCGGGTAGATTCCCTTTGTTCACTTGGAGTAAGTTTAAAACCACATTCTTTCCACACCCACTTACCATTTCACTACAGATGACCAACAGTGACAACCTGCGCTACAGTTTGGCTGTGGACCACTAGGTGGAGTAATGGGTCATAACACAAACTACATGAATAGTTGGAGCTACTTAGCACTAAAATATCTATATTGGAACTGGAAAAAACCTCTTCACTGAGCCTCTGGATTAACAACATAGGACCAGATTTTGCAGTAGGAATAATGGTGAGGCTATCGGTGCTCACCGTTACTATGGAGTAAATCGGACAGCAACTTCCGGCGTCCACACATGCGCAGTTAAACGAGGAAATCAGGAAGTTGCTGTCCGAGCTGTCCTGCTCCTCCACAAGCTTCGCCACACCGTTATCTCACCGAGAGACTCGGCATTCACGTACACGGAAGGGCGTGCAGTTATGGGACGTACTCATCCACTAGTTACGCACTTGGAAAACAGTGACAGGATCGGACAAAGTCAACATGGATTTACAAAAGGTAAATCGTGCTTGACTAATCTACTGGAATTTTTTGAGGATGTAACTGGTAGAATAGATAAGGGAGAACCAGTGGACGTGGTGTATTTGGACTTTCAGAAGGCTTTCGATAAGGTCCCGCATAAGAGATTAGCGTGTAAAGTTAAAGCACATGGGATTGGGGGTAAGATACTGTCTTGGATAGAGAACTGGTTGGCAGACAGGAAGCAAAGAGTTGGAATAAACGGGTCTTTTTCCGAGTGGCAGGCAGTGACTAGTGGAGTACCGTAGGGAGCGGTGCTAGGACCCCAGTTATTCACAATATATATTAATGATCTAGACGAGGGAACTAGATGTAATATCTCCAAGTTTGCAGACGACACAAAGCTGGGTGGGTGTGTGTGCTGTGAGGAGGATGCAGAGAAACTCCAGTATGATTTGGACAGGTTGGGTGATTATACTGCATCTGCCCAATGTGGATAAATGCGAGGTTATCCACTTTGGTGGCAAAAACAGGAAGGCAGATTATCTGAACGGCAATAGATTGGGAAAAGGGGAAGTGCAACGAGACCTGGGTGTCCTTGTGCACCAGTCGCTGAAGGTAAGCATGCAGGTGCAGAAGGCGGTTAAGAAGGCAAATGATATGTTGGCCTTCATAGCGAGAGGATTCGAGTACAGGAGCATAGATGTCTTGCTGCAGTTGTACAGGGCCTTGGTGAGACCACACCTTGAGTATTGTGTGCAGTTTTGGTCGCCTTATCTGAGGAAGAATGTTCTTGCCATGGAGGGAGTGCAGCGAAGATTCACCAGACTGGTACCTGGGATGGCAGGAATGACACATGAAGAGAGATTGGGTCGATTGGGCTTGTATTTGCTGGAGTTTAGAAGAATAAGAGGGGATCTCATTGTAACTTATAAAATTCTAACAGGACTAGACAGGCTAGATGCAGGAAGGATGTTCCCGATGGCCAGGGGGTCCAGAACCAGGGGTCACAGTCTAAGGATAAGGGGTAAGCCATTTAGGACAGAGATGAGGAGGAATTTCTTCACCCAGAGAGTGGTGAACCTGTGGAATTCTCTACCACAGAAGGCAGTTGAGGCCAATTCATTAAATATATTCAAGAAGGAGTTAGATAGATTTCTTAAGGCTAAAGGGATCAAGGGATATGGGGAGAAGGCAGGGACAGGGTACTGAATTTGGATGATCAGCCATGATCTCATTAAATGGCGGAACAGGCTCGAGGGGCCGAATGGCCTACTCCTGCTCCTATCTTCTATGTTTCTATGCACTAAACATGCCAGAGTTCGGGCTGGTGCATTCAAGTGTAAGTGAATTTTTAATGGCGTGAGAAGTCTTAATTACAGGAAACTCTTTTTTATCCGGCACCGACGGGACCGGCGTGGCGCCAGTTGATCAAAAAGTCCGGATTACAGAGAGGTATACTTACCAAGGTACGAGAGCCCTGTACACGGCCCTTGTGCAGGAGTCCTGGTTACACGGCCACAGGTGCAGGAACCCCGGTTACACGGCCACAGGTGCAGGAACCCCGGTTACACGGCCACAGATCCAGGAACCCCGGTTACACGGCCACTAATATATAGTAAAACTTACCTGACCCTACTCCTGAATTTTGCCGGTTAAGAGAGACTTCTGGATATTTAGGTGCCGGTTAAAAGAGAGTTTCCTGTACTACCAAACAACCTCTGGCACGAAAATTAATTTTTACAAGTGTGGAGTCTCATTCCTTCAGATTTTAATTGTTAAGAGATTTTTAAAAATTAAAATGCATTTGTGGTAAACCACTGTTATACCCGTCTGTATGTGTATGTGTATTCCACTAGGTACAGGTCTGGACATGCCTCGGCTGACTCCTCCCACTATTCCAGGTATATAAGTGACTACCTCCCAGTCCCTTAGTATTCTGGATGGGTCGACCACTCGAGACTAGACCTTCATTCTTTAGTTAATAAAAGCCTGGTTGTTACTCGCTTAACCTCAGTCTTTTGAGTAATTGGTGGCGCATCAATTTTATTAACTAAATTTTTTATAATGGAGAAGATCCTCACACTAGCATGCCTGGACCTGGACAGTCGGGAAGCGGACGCTTCCACCAAGTTTGCTCACTGGCTCATGTGCTTCGAGGCATTCCTGACTGCCTCCACTGCGGTCGTAACGGATGCGAACAAACTGTCTGTCCTGATCTCCAAGGTGAACCACCGAGTGTACTCAGTCATCCGGGACGCGACCTCGTACACAGCCGCCCTCCAGCTCCTCAAGACCCAGTACACGCGCCCTGTGAACGAAGTTTACGCCAGGCACCTCCTGGGGAGTCACAAGCAACAACCTGGGGAATCGACTGAGGAGTACCTCCAAGCACTGTCCGTGCTTGGCCGGGCCTGTGGGTGTAAAGCGGTAACGCCCACTAAGTACACGGAGGAACTGATCCGGGATGCCTTCGTAGCGGGCCACAGGTCCAACTACACCCGACAGCGACTGCTGGAGCAGAGTGACCTCACCCTCGACAAAGCCTCCGAAATCGCACTAACGCTGGACGCAGCCTACCGGAGCATGGATGCCCACTCCTCTGCACCGTGGACGCCGCGGGGAACGACAACCTGGGACACGGTAGGACAGCCCCATAGTACCGTGCCACCCCAGCCACAGCCCAACAACGGCCCAACCACCGCAGCAGTGTCTCAAAGCCAGACAGCAGTATCCCAAGGCCAGAAATGCTACTTCTGTGGCCAGGCCAAACACCCCAGAGCGCGCTGCCCGGCGAAGAATGCGACCTGCTCGGGCTGCGGGAAAAAGGGACACTACGCTAGCGTCTGCAAGGCCAAAGCCACCCCGAACGCCAGCAGCGCCGCGTGTGGGCCGCGCGAGCCGCCATCTTGGGCCCCCAACAGCGCCGCATGTGGGCCGTGCGGGCCGCCATCTTGGGCCTCCCCAGCCATGTGCGAACCACCGCAGCAGCAGCCATCTTGGACGACTCCAGCCACATGGGAATCATGGACGCCGCCATCTTGGACACCAGCCGGGACGCAGCAGGCCGCCAACCCCCCCCCATCTGATACCCGCAGCGACACACCGACCCCTACGCTGGACCAAACGAGACTGCACCAACTAGCTCGGTCCAAAATGGACGTTAAACGGCCATGCAATAAACTGCCTTTTTGACTCCGGGAGCACAGAGAGCTTCATCCACCCCGACACGGTGCGGCGTTGCTCTCTCCCAGTCCTGCCTGCGCACCAGCGGATTTCTATGGCCGCCGAGTCCCAGTCAGCGGACATTGGCGGCTACTGCGTGGTGACACTAGTAGTAGACGGGACTGTGTTCAATAATTTTAAACTCCTGGTCCTGCCCCAACTTTGCGCTGCCGTTCTACTGGGGTTAGATTTCCAGTGCCACCTCAAAAGCGTTACGATGGCGTACGGTGGCCCCCTCCCCCCACTCACAGTCCGCAGCCAGCAGCCTCCAAATTGCCCGCCGCGCACCAGATGCAACCTCTCCACACTCAGAGTCCCACCCCCCCCACTGTTTGCTAACCTCACCCCCGACTGTAAGCCCATCGCCACAAAGAGCAGGCGATACAGTGCCGGGGACAGGGTTTTCATCAAAACTGAAGTGGAGCGGCTCCTGAAGGAGGGGATTATTGAGGGCAGCTCCAGCCCCTGGCGAGCCCAGGTTGTGGTCGTTAAGACCGGCGAGAAACAACGCCTGGTCATCGACTACAGCCAAACAATAAACCGCTACACCCTGCTGGACGCCTACCCACTCCCCTGCATAGGTGACATGGTCAACCAGATCGCGCAGTACCGCGTCTTTTCGACCATTGACCTGAAATCAGCGTACCACCAGCTCCCCATCCGCCCCGAAGACCGCCAGTATACTGCTTTTGAGGCAAACGGCCGCCTCGATCACTTCCTTAGGGTTCCCTTTGGCGTTACCAACGGGGTCTCCGTCTTCCAAAGGGAGATGGACCGGATGGTCGATCAAAACGCGCTGCAGGCCACTTTCCCTTACCTAGACAATGTGACCATCTGCGGCCATGACTTGCAGGACCATGACGCAAACCTCGAGAAATTCCTCCGCACCGCCCAAGTCCTGAACCTGACATATAACAAGGAGAAGTGCATATTCCGCAGAGACCGCCTCGCCATCCTTGGCTGTGTTGTGGAACACGGGGTCATCGGTCCCGACCCGGACCAGATGCGTCCCCTTATGGAACTCCCACTGCCTAAAAGCTCTGAAGAGGTGCCTAGGGTTTTTTTCCTACTACGCCCAGTGGGTCCCCTACTATGCAGACAAAGCCCATCCGCTGATCAAATCCACCTCTTTTCCCCTGATGGCAGAGGCCCGCTCGGCCTTCCACCGTATCAAGGAGGACATTGCCAAAGCCACCATGCACGCAGTGGACGAATCCATCCCCTTCCAGGTGGAAAGCGATGCGTCCAACTTCGCTCTGGCCGCCACCCTTAATCAGGCGGGGAGACCTGTGGCATTCTTCTCACGAACCCTCCAGGGCCCGGAGACCAGACACTCCGCGGTCGAGAAGGAGGCCCAGGCTATTGTGGAGGCTGTGCGTCATTGGAGGCACTACCTGGCCGGAAAACGATTTACCCTGCTCACTGACCAGCGTTCAGTTGCTTTTATGTTCAACAAGCAGAGGGGCAAAATCAAAAATGACAAGATCTTGAGGTGGAGAATCGAACTTTCCACCTACAATTACGAGATCTTGTACCGGCCTGGGAAGCTCAATGAACCCCCAGATGCCCTATCGCGTGGCACCTGCGCCAGCGCGCAGATCGATAGGCTGAGGGCCCTCCACAATGACCTCTGCCACCCGGGGGTCACCAGGTTCTTCCACTTCATCAAGGCCCGCAACCTGCCTTACTCCATTGAGGAGGTCAGGACCATGACCAAGAACTGCCAAGTCTGCGCCGAGTGCAAACCGCACTTTTATAGACCAGACAGAGCCCACCTGATAAAAGCCACTCGCCCTTTCAAACGCCTGAGCGTCGATTTTAAAGGGCCTCTCCCCTCCTCCGACCGCAATGTGTACTTCCTCAACATCATTGACGAGTACTCCCGTTTCTCGTTCGCTATCCCCTGCCCGGACATGACCAGTGCCACGGTCATTAAATGTCTGAACAGCCTCTTCACCCTGTTCGGTTTCCCCAGCTATATCCATAGCGACCGTGGCTCATCGTTTATGAGCGACGAACTCCGCCAGTACCTGCTCGTTAGGGGTATAGCCACAAGCAGGACCACCAGTTACAACCCCCGGGGGAACGGACAGGTGGAAAGAGAGAATGCAACAGTTTGGAAGGCCGCCCTACTAGCCTTAAAGTCTAGGGGCCTTCCGACCTCCCGCTGGCAGGAGGTGCTCCCCGATGCGCTCCACTCGATTCGGTCACTGCTCTGCACTGCCACCAATGCCACCCCTCAAGAAAATGTTTGTCTTCCCAAGGAAGTCCACATCGGGGACAGCGTTACCGCCATGGCTGACGTCCCCAGGGCCGGTACTACTGAGAAGACACGCGAGGACCAATAAAACGGACCCCCTGGTTGAGGGGGTCGACCTCCTCCACGCCAACCCCCAGTATGCTTACATTGCGTACCCGGATGGGCGGGAGGACACAGTCTCCATACGAGACCTCGCACCCTCGGGGACCGCTGTAACCCACTACCCCCCCCACGACACCCTCGGGGACCGCTGTAACCCACTACCCACCACCCCCCCCCCCCCACGACCCGATATCCAACCCCAGCAGCCGGCTCGCCTTGGACCGTCACCCACGAGGACTACACTCCAGTGCCCCAGCCTACACGGGACGCGACGCCGGAAGCTCCACCACCCCTGCCATCGCCACGTCGATCACAGCGGCAGACAAGACCTCCGGAGAGACTCCAATACACGAACTTTTAAATACACTTCACCCCGCCGGACTCATTTTTAAACAAGGGGTGAATGTGGTAAACCACTGTTATACCTGTCTGTATGTGTATGTGTATTCCACTAGGTACAGGTCTGGACATGCCTCGGCTGACTCCTCCCACTATTCCAGGTATATAAGTGACTACCTCCCAGTCCCTTGGTATTCTGGACGGGTCGACCACTCGAGACAAGACCTTCATTCTTTAGTTAATAAAAGCCTGGTTGTTACTCGCTTAACCTCAGTCTTTTGAGTAATTGATGGCGCATCAGCATTCTTAACTTTTTCTTTCTGTCTTAACTCTCTCGTAATCCCATCTTTCTTTCCTTCTCTTTATTCCACTTTCTGAACCTGATTTTACATTGAATTAAATATTCTAACTTACACTTCCTGGTTCAGAGTCTGCGTGCCTCAGTAATGATTCTTCAATCTGATTGGTTGAAAAGACACGCTGTTGCTTGCCCCGTTCACACAGGTCCCAGATCCCCTGTAGAGGGCGCCGTGTTGTTGATTGATTCTTGGGATGGCGGGACTGTCGAATGAGAAGAGATTGAGTGAACTAGGCCTGTATTCTCTTGAATTCAGAAGAATGAGAGGGGATCTCATTGAAGCATACAAAATTATTACAGGGCTTGATGGGGTGGATGCTGGGAGAATGTTTCCCCTGGCTGGGGAGTCTAGAACCAGGGGCCACAGCCTCAGGATAAAGGGTAGGCCATTCAGGACTGAGATGAGAAGAAATTTCTTCACACAGAGTGCGGTGAATCTTTGGAATTCTCTACCCCAGAGGTCTGTGGAGGCTCAGTCATTGGGTATATTCAAAACAGAAGTCGATAGATTTCTGACTAGTAAGGGCATCAAGGGATATGGCGATAGGGCCGGTGAATGGAGTTGAGGCAGAAGATCAGCCATGATCTCATTGAATGGCGGAGCAGGCTCGAAGGGCCAAATGGCCGACTCCTGCTCCTATTTCTTATGTTCTTAATGTCTCAGACACCTGATCACCGTAAATTGCAGCACAAAAGCCCACAAAAAGTCTGTGGGCAGCTGTAAGCATAATCAACCTGTTGGATTTTTACAACAATCCGACAGCTGCACAGTCACTTATTATTTCCAGATTGATATTTTTAAAACCGAATTCAAATTTTCAAACTACCATCGTGAGAACTCAGGTTCTCTGGACGACTGGTCCAGTAACATAACCGCTACAGTATTAACAGGCTCCCTCAGGCCTGGCTGTGGTGGAGATGCTGCCGTTATGTTGAGTGTAAATCTATGATTTTAACACTTTGGTTGTCTTATCTTTGCGAATGAGTAGCGCTCTGCAGCTGAGTCTCTGAAGTTGCTAATCACAGCGCCTCGTTTCATCACTGCTCGGTGTACAGTCCAATCAGAGGCTGTTACACAAGCGGTTAGTTTTACAGCTGATGAAATAACTGTGCCTGTGCTAACAAAACACTCGCCCACATCGGAAATGATGGAAGAAAAATTCTAGTGCACAGGAATCACCATTTGTCGTAAACAAGCACCGACTGTGGGTGGTAAATAGGAGGAAATAGTGAAAAGACCAAACAGTGACACGGATACACTGCACGTTTTATAAAAGTTCATAGTCCACAGCTTAGGCAAAGGGAAATTTTAAAAAATAGGTCGATCTTGGGCTCACCCCAACAGATTCTATGCAAGGAAAGATTCCCTATATACAAAATAGCCCTTATAAATTACCAGCTGCAATAAGGAGTGCCAGTGGTCAAGGGTCAAGATGTGGCACCCAGTGGGGACAGAGAGTCCTTGACCATTGTGAGGGAGGTGCAGACCCTGCCCATTGACTTGGTCAATTCCGATAAGTTACAGTAAATCACGCCATCCACTATATATTATCAGGGAGATTTCATCTAGACCCCAATATCACTTTATACAGAGACTGTGACATTCGGATAATGTTCAGCTTTCTCTTGCACCACAACTAAATAGAGCTCAAAGTGTTCTGTGGCACTCTTTAAATAAACGTCCTCCTCGGATGGTGCAGTCCGATATCTGTGGGTCCCACACAGGCAATTCATCCGCTCACTAACCAGCTGTCAACTCTTCGCATGAGAAGCCACGGTCTTGTCTGAAGAGGAAGGCAGATCCCAAGATTCAGTGGCAGAGAATGATGGAGACAGAAATCCGGATCAGAAATCCCACATTTATGGGAATCAGGGAGCAGGGAGGAGGTCACCTGCATTCCGGGATCACCCATCGAACCATCTGACATGCAGGCAATGTCATCGGAGGAAGCACCTGAAACAGATGAAGGGACATGTCAGCCAGGACTCTGCCCTTTAACACCACTCGCTAACCAGACACTGGGACTGTCCATGGGCAAATATACTGTGTGTCCATCTCGACTTGGAAATCTATTGCCATTTCTTCATCGTCATTGGGTCAAAATCCAGGAACTCCCTCCCTAACAGCACTGTGGGAGTACCTTCACTGCACGGACTGCAGCGGTTCAAGAAGGCGGCTCACCACCACCTTCTCAAGGGCAGTTAGGGATGGACAATAAATGCTGGCCTTGCCAGTGACGCCCACAAAAAAGTATACTAGGTGATGTCCTGTGTTATTGCACACAGGGAGTCAAGGTCAGGCAGGGTTAGCGAGTGGGGGATAATTGAATTGGACCAAGGAGGGGGAAAAGAAGCAGATAGGAGAGTGGAGGGGAAGGTGGGGGGGAAGAGGGAGAGAGGGGAAGGTGGGGGGGGGGGGGGAAGAGAGAGAGAGAGGGGAAGGTGGGGGGGGGGGGAGAGAGAGAGGGGAAGGTGGGGGGGGGGGGGGGAGAGAGAGGGAGGGGAAGGTGGGGGGGGGGGGGAGAGAGAGGGAGGGGAAGGTGGGGGGGGGGGGGAGAGAGAGGGAGGGGAAGGTGGGGGGGGGGGGGGGGAAGAGGGAGGGGAAGGTGGGGGGGAAGAGGGAGGGGAAGGTGGGGGGGGGGGGGAAGAGGGAGGGGAAGGTGGGGGGGGGGGAAAGAGGGAGGGAAGGTGGGGGGGGGAAAAGGGAGGGGAAGGTGGGGGGGGGGAAGAGGGAGGGGAAGGTGGGGGGGGGGAGGGAGGGGAAGGTGGGGGGGGGAGGGAGGGGAAGGTGGGGGGGGGAGGGAGGGGAAGGTGGGGGGGGAGGGAGGGGAAGGTGGGGGGGGAGGGAGGGGAAGGTGGGGGGGGAGGGAGGGGAAGGTGGGGGGGGAGGGAGGGGAAGGTGGGGGGGAGAGGGAGGGGAAGGTGGGGGGGGAGGGAGGGGAAGGTGGGGGGGGGGGGAGAGAGGGGAAGGATGGGGGGGGGGGAGAGGGGAAGGTGGAGGGGGGGGGAGAGGGAGAGGAAGGGGAAGGGGAAGGTGGGGGGGGAGGGAGAGGGGGAAGGTGGGGGGAGAGAGAGGGAAGGTAGGGGGAGAGGGAGGGAAGGTGGGGGGGGGGGGAGGGAGGGGAAGGTGGGGGGGGGGAGAGAGGGAAGGATGGGGGGGGGGGGAGAGGGAGAGGGGAAGGTGGAGGGGGGGAGAGGGAGAGGAAGGGGAAGGGGAAGGTGGGGGGGGGAGGGAGAGGGGGAAGGTGGGGGGAGAGAGAGGGGAAGGTGGGGGGGGAGAGAGAGGGGAAGGTGGGGGGGGAGAGGGAGGGGAAGGTGGGGGGGGAGGGAAGAGAGGGAGGGGAAGGAGGGGGGGGGGGGGGAGGAGAGGGGAAGGTAAGGAAGGTAGGTAGATTAGATGAGGAGGTGATGGGGAATGGAGAACGGGGACAGGGAGGCTGCAATCTGCGGTGTGATGCTCAGTGGGGAGGGGTTCTCGGGTGAGGAGGCTGGGTTCTAGATACCAAAATGATGCTGTGAGTGGGGGATTATTCTGCTGGGGAGGGGGCTGTGATCACCAAAGTGATGGTTGGTGGTGGGGAGTTGTGCTGAGGTGAGGTGTGTGGACTCCAATTACTAGATCGATGGTCAGTGTAGGAGGTGGTGTTGCTGGACTGAGCGGGAAGGGTTCGAATCACAAGAAAAATTCCAAACACCTAGGTACTGCTCAGTGGGTAACTGGAGGTGTATAATAACTGTGGGTGTATAATAACAATTATCAGAATATAGACTGGGATGGTAACAGTGTAAAGAGCAAAGACGGCGAGGAATTCCTGAAATATGTTCAGCAGAACCTTCTTAGAATCATAGAATGGTTACAGCACAGTAGAAGGCCATTCGGCCTGTCGAGCCCTTGCCAGCTCTCTGCAAGAGTGCGTCAGCTAGTCCCACTCCCCGCCCTTTCTCTGTAGTCCTGCAAATTTTTTCCTTTAGGTACTTATCCAATTTCCTTTTGAAAGCCATGATTGAAATGTGCCTCCACCACCCTTTCAGGCAGTGAATTCCAGATCCTAACCACTCGCTGCGTAAAAAAGTTTTCCCTCATGTTGCCTTTGGATCTTCTGCCAAACACCTTAAATCTGTGTCCTCTGGTTCTCGACCCTTCTGCCAATGGGAACAGTTTCTCTCTATCTCATGATTTTGAGCACCTCTATCAAATCTCCTCTCCTCTAAAGGAGAACAACCCCAGTCTATCCACGTAACTGAAGTCCCTCATCCCTGGAACCATTCTTGTAAATCTTTTCTGCACCCTCTCTAAAGCCTTCACATCCTTCCTAAAGGGAGGGGAATGTGGGGGGTGGGGGAAAGAGGCTAAAGTGCGGTGCCCAGAATTGGCCACAATACTCCAGTTGAGGCCGAACCAGTGTTTTATATATGTTCAGCATCACTTCCTTGCTTTGTACTCTATGCCTCTATTTATAAAGCCCAGGATCCCGTATGCTTTTTTTTTTAAATAAACTGCTTTCTCAACTTGTCCTGCCACCTTCAACGATTTGTGCACATACACCCCAGGTCTCTGTTCCTGCACCCACTTTAGAATTGTACCCTGTAGTTTATATTGGCCCAGAAATTCGGCTCTCCCCCGGTGAGTACGCGCTGGGTACTCACCTGTAGGCCGAATGGACGTGCCGGTTTCCTGCATGCACTGCGCATGTGCGGGAAACCGGCACTTCCGATCCTCTGAACGAAGAGGTTCAGAGGTCGAACGCGCGCGCAGGGGAGGCTGCGTGTGCGCTTTGAACTTAGGTTTTTTTTTAAAAAACAGGTTTTCCTGGGAGGGTAAGCCTGCAGGATTTACACATTTAAAAAGCAGGCGTAAGGCCTGCTTTTTGCAAGGTACGTGGTCAATTAATTAAAATTAAAACATTTTTTCCACAGGTTTATTATTTTTAAATACTTTAAAGCAAGGTAAGTTTATTTTTAGCCCCGTTATAATATAAAATTATTTTTTTCAAAAATTTAAATTATTGTTTAAAATAGTTATTTAATGTAATTTATAGTTTATTTAAAAAGTGTGATTTAAAAAAAAAAATTATTTGAAGGTTTACTGCTATTTTGGGCCCGTAGTATTTATAAGTTTTGACAGGTCTTCCTGTCAATCTTGTGAATGGGCTTTTCCCTCCTCCGATTGGCTGCCCATGGCCCACGTGATCCCAGAGGACGCATCGCACTAACTACGCCCCTGGGACACGCAAGCACAGCGCGCCGGCAGCTGGGCCAGGCCCCAGAGCGGAATTCCACAGGGCCCTACAGCTCAACTGCCGGCGCGCAAGGTAAGTGCAGGTCGGGGGCTTCCACCCGCGGGAAGCCCCCGACCCGAATTTCTGGGCCAATGCCTTTACTCATTCTTCTTACCAAAATGTATCACTTCGCACTTTGATCAGTGTGTTTCCAGCCTAACGAGGAAGGAAACCATGCTGGATCTAGTTCTGGGAACGAAGTGGGGTTAGTGGAGCATGTTTCAGTGGGAGAAGATTTGGGGAACAGTGATTATAATATCAGAATAGTTATGGAAAAGGACAAGGAACAATCAAATGTAAAAATACATAACTGGAGGAGGACTAACCTCAGTGAGTTGAAAAGGGTTCTGGCCCAGGTGGATTGGAATCAAAAACTGGTTGGGAAAACAGTAATTGAACAATGGGAGGCTTTCAAAGAGGAGATGGTTCGGGTACAGAATAGACATGTTCCCACAAGGGGGAAAGATGGGGCATCCAAAGTGAGAGCTCTCTGGATGACTCAAGATATAGAGATTAAAATGAAACAGAAAAGGTTTATGATAAATGTCAGGTACAGAATACAGAGAGGGCAGGGGGAATTGAAAAAGGATATAAAGGCAAAGAGCGAGTATGAGAAAAGATTAGCAGCTAACATAAAAGGGAACCCAAAAGTCTTTTATAAACGCATAAATAGTAAAAGGGTAGTCAAAGGAAGGGTGGGATGACAAGGAACCAGAAAGGAGATCTTTTTATGGAGGCAGTGGGCTGGGCTGAGGCACTAAATGAGAACTTTGCATCTGTTTTCGCTAGAGAAGTGGATGTTGCCAATGTAGCAGTAAAGGAGGAAGTGGGAGCAATATTGCATAGGATAAAAACCTGATAAAGAGGTACTTAAAAGGATGGCAGAAAGTAGAAAAGTCACCTGGTCCAGATGGGATGCATCCTGGGTTACTGAGGGAAGCGAGGGTGGAAATTGTGGAGGCTCGGCCCACAATCTTCCAATCCTCCTTAGATATGGAGGTGGTGCCAGAGGACTGGAGGATTGAAAATATTACACCCCTGTTTAAAAAAGGGGAGAGGGATAAACCCGGCAACTACAGGCCAGTCAGCCTAAAGTCGGTGGTGGGGAAACTTTTAAAGATGATAATCCGGGACAAAATTAATTGGCATTTAGAAAAATATGGGCTAATAAATTAGTCAGCACGGATTTGTTAAAGGCAAATCGTGTATGACTAATTTGATGGCGTTCTTTGATGAAGTAACGGAGAGGGTTGATGAGAGCAATGAGGTCGATGTTGTGTATATGCACTTTCAAAAGGCGTTTGAAAAAGTACCAAATGATAAACTAGTTAGCAAAATTAAAGCCCATGGGATTAAAGAGACAGTGGCAGCGTGGATACAAAATTGGCTAAAGGTCAGAAAGCAGAGAGTAGTGGTGAACGGTTGTTTTTCAGACTGGAGGGAAGTGTGCTGTGGTGTTCCCCAGGAGTTGGAATTAAGACCACTGCTCTTTTAGATATATATTAATGATCTGGACTTGAGTATACTGGGCACAATTTCAAAGTTTGCAGATGACAAGAAACTCGGAAATGTAGTAAACAATGAGGAGGATAGTAAAAGACTTCAGGAGGACACAGTCAGACTGGTGAAATGGGCAGACACATGGCACCTGAAATTTAACACCGAGAAGTGTGAAGTGATATATTTTTGTAGGAAGAATGAGAGGCAATAGAAATTAAATGGTACTATTTTAAAGAGGGTGCAGGAACAGAGAGAGCTGGGGGTGGACGTCCACAAGTCTTTGAAGGTGGCAGGACAAGTTGAGAAGGCTGTTAAAAAAGAAAAGCATGTGGGATCCTTGGTTTTATTAATAGAGGCATAGAGTACAAAAGCAAGGAAGCTATGCTAGACCTTTATAAAACACTGGTTAGGCCTCAGCTGGGGTATGGTGTTCAATTCTGGGCATCACACTTTAGGAAAGATGTCAAGGCCTTAGAGAGGGTGCAGAGGAGATTTACTAGAAAGATACCAGGGATGAGGGACTTCAGTTATGTGGAGAGATTGGAGAAGCTGGGATTGTTCTCCTTACAGCAGAGAAAGTTAAGAGGAGATTTGATAGAAGTGTTCAAAATCATTAAGGATTTTGGTAGAGTAAATAAGGAGAAACTGATTCCACCGGCAGAAGGGTCAGTAACCAGGGGACACAGATTTAAGGTGTTTGGCAAAAGAACCAGAGGCGACATGATGAAACATTTTTTTTTTTTTTTTTTTTAAAAACACAGCGAGCTGTGATCTGGAATGCGCTGCCTGAAAGGGTGGTGGAAGTAGATTCAATAGTAACATTCAGAAGAGAATTAGATAAATACTTGAAGGGAAAAAAAGAGCAGGGAAGTGGGATTAATTGAATAGCTCTACCAAAGAGCTGGCACTGGCACAGTGGGCCGAATGGGCTCCTTCTGTGCTGTTGGAGGTGCTGTCTTTTGGATGAGACGTTAAACCGAGACCCCGTCTGCTCTCTCAGGTGGACGTAAAAGATCCTATGGCACTATTTTGAAGAGTGGGGGGGAGTTCTCCCCGGGGTCCTGGCCAATATTTATCCCTCAACCAACATAACAAAAATAGATTATCTAGTCATTATCACATTGCTGTTTGTGGGACCTTGCTGTGCGCAAATTGGCTGCCACGTTTCCCACATTACAACAGTGAATACACTTAAAAAGTACTTCTTTGGTTGTAAAGTGCTTTGAGACGTCCAGTGGTCATGAAAGGCGCTACATAAATGCAAGTCTTTCTTTTTAAAAAAAAAATCATTCTATGAATCTATGATTTAAAGTTCTCATCCTCGTGTTCAAATGCCTTCATGTCCTCGCCCTTCCCTATCCCTGTAACCTCTTGCAGTTTTACAATCCTAACAACGGGTGCAGTAGTGTAGTGGTTGTTATTTGACGAGGAATCATTCTATGATTCTATGAGTAAAAACTGTACTAGACCATAAACACCAGTATAACAGATTTGGTGTATAATAAATGTGAATGTATAAAATTATGTACATTATAAATGTGGGTATATAATAAATTGATGTGCATGTAATAAATGTTGCTATATAAATGGGAGTGCATATTAAACATGGGTTTTAATAATGTGTATAGCAACATTTAAAAAATAAATGTTATTTAATATGCATGAATAATAATTGTGGATGTATAATTCATTTTACATTACAATATTACAACAATGACTACACTTCAAAAAGTACTTCATTGGCTGTAAAGCGCTTTGGGACGTCCGGTGGTCGTGAAAGGCGCCATAGAAATGCAAGTCTTTCTTTTTCATTTGGCCATAGAATTGTAGCTATATAATAGATGTGGGTGTTTAATAAATGTGAATGTAGGATAAAGAAATACTTGCATCTCTATCGTACCTTTCACGTCCTCAGACTTCCCAAAGTGCTTTACAGCCAATGAAATACTTTTTTTTTTAAAAAGTGTAGTCACTGCTGCAATGTAGGCAACGCGGCAGCCAATTTGCACACAGCAAGCTCCCACAAGCAGCAATGTGATAATGACCAGATAAACTGTTTTCAGTAATGTTGATTGAGGGATAGACATTGGCCAGGACGCCAGGGATAACTCCCCTGCTCTTCTTCGAAATAGTGCCATGGGATCTTTTACATCCACCTGTGGAGGCAAATGAGGCCTCGGTTTAACGCCTCATCCGAAAGACAGTACCTCCGACAGTGCAGCACTCCCTCAGCACTGCACTGGAGTGTCAGCCTATATTTTTGTGCTCCAGTCTCTGGAGTGGGACTTGAACCCACAACCTTCTGACTCAGAGGCGAGAGCGCTACCCACAGAGCCACAGCTGACATTAATGTGACATCAATAAATGTGAATGTACAATAAGTGTGAATGTATAATAAAAAAGTGAGTGTACAGTAAAGGGAAGGCTGGGCTAAAAGAACTACTCCAAACAAACAAGACCGTGGAGAGAAGTTTGCCACAGCTTTATCACCGGGCAATGTGGTTAAAATAATCAGAGAAAGGGATGCCATCTTACCCTGGGATCAGTCCACAAGTTGCAGTGTTTGTGATTGCGGAATCTCAGCTCCTGGAGCAGGCCAGTTTGATGGAGTAGACCAGATCAGCCACATAGGCCAGCAGGTTGACGGCGAACAGAGCTGTGGCCAGCAGCGGGCAGTCCATCCGCGAGCACTTGGCCAGCAGGTCGCTGCGGCGGCCGAGGCCGAGGCTCCAGGCCGCCAGCACGGCGGCGGCGAGCAGGGTGGCGAGCGAGCTGGCGGCCAACAGCAGGCGGCGGGGCGGCGGCAGCAGCGGGCAGCGGGCCCGGCACTCGCCCACCATCGTCGCCATGGCGACCAGCGGCAGCAGCGCGCAGGCGCCCAGCGAGGCCGCGCAGGCGCGCCGGGCGGGGCCGGGCGGCATGTCGGCGGTCGCCAGGGTAACGGCCAGCAGGCAGGCCAGCGCGACCTGCAGCACCTTCAGCAGGCCTGGCGCCGTCGCCATGTAAGCGCGGCCCTCGGCGCGGCGGGCCAGCACAACCTCGGCCAAGTAGGCCAGGAAAGCCAAGCAGGAGCAGACGGTGGCGGCGATCTGGTAGTAGCAGGAGAGGCCGGCCTGGGGCCGAGGGCAGTCCGAGGCCGGTGTCCGGCCGGAGCTCAGCACCAGCAGCGGGTAGCTGACCGAGGCGGTCAGGTTCATGAGGGCGGCGTAGGCGGCCAGGGCGACGGGCAGGTTCTTCCAGGAGACGGGCAGCAGGCTGTGGAGCTGAGTGAACTCCGCCAGGAAGATGAGCAGCGTGACGGCGAAGGAGAAGCACCAGCTGAACATGGCCAAGGTGGCGAAGGCCCCGGCCTCGGGGGTCCCGGTCCCCCCGGACCTGGGCTCGGGTCCGCCCGCCGCCAGGCTGAAGGCCGCGCAGGTGAACAACATCTGCAGCAGCCGGATCACGGCCTTCGGGGAGGTCAGGTTACTCAGCTCACTGAATCTCACCGGCATCTCGCCTCCTGTTCCTCCGCTCTCTTCCTGATCCAATTTCCCTGGAGCTAAGAATCAAGCAAGAGGCAGCAGACCCACGTGAAAATAACACAGTAACCGGCTGCATCTCTGTATTTATGTACTTACACACGTTTCCTGTCTCACTGGAAAATCTGAGCGCGAAATGAGGTCTTATCAGATGTAAAGCGACCTACTTACTAACCGCAATTGCAGCGATGCAACTGACGGTAAGGGCTTTAGGAAACCGCTGCTTGCTAGGCGAGTCTAATTTTCTAACACGGGACAACTAACACATTACTCTGTTCTGACGAAGGGTCGTTCGACCTGAAACGTTAACTCTGTTTCTCTCTCCACAGATGCTGCCGACCTGCTGAGCACTTCCAGCACTTTGTTTTTATAATACATTAATCTATTGAATGCGGCAGGAAAAGGCCAGCTGGGCCATTAAGCTTGCCACAAACACACACCATTGATGGCTGGAGCATCAGGACTCCACACTTTCCATCCAGCTATGTAATTTCCTGGGAGAGGGAAAATAAACAGGAAAAAAAACCAAATACAATAAGGGAAACATTCCTCTCTGACCCCCTCAGGCCATCGAAACCAGTCCAGGAGATCACACGGACCAAGTGTGATTTATGAAGACACTTACCTGACTACATATAGTGACACCGCTATTTCCCCAATCATCTCCATTCTGGCCGGGAATATTGATGCGATCTGTGCCCCAGTCAAGAACCAGTCCTGTTGCTTCTTGAAAGCACCCACCACACCAACCGGCAGTATATTCCAGAAGCTCACTACTCTCGGAAAAGAAGAACTGCCTAACATCCAGTCTATTCCTACACTTACATACTTTAAATGTTACAAATAAAAAATACTTACCCTGTTTTTTGCCCTCCAAGAAAAGAACACTGCTATATTTTGTAGCAAGTTTTAGATTGCTCTAGTAATGTGCCACCACAAACACAATGGGCTGACTGGCCTCCTCGTTACAAACTTCTGTATCTTGTGTCTGAAACCACAAGGAGCTGAGATATTGGCTGCAACTCCACTGCTCACTCTTATTGCAGTGGTTGATGGCAATTGCCATCACCAATTAAGAGGTAGCAAGGGGCACAACCAATAAAAACAAACTTAACCAAATCAGCTCCACTGCTCGGTGGGGAAATGTTAAGCTGAGGTTGAAAGCCGCTCTATCGAGAAAGGGAAAATTGGAAGTCAGGTTAGCCCAGGCCTTGTTAGCAGGCTGCACATCCATTCTCTCAACTGCAGTGTTTAGCCCCGAGAGATCAGGAGGCGCTGAAAATAACCACGAGAATTTTACCCTCGCAAACAGAAATTAGCAACATGCTTATCAGAATTGCTTCAGCACATCCTTCACACCTTACCGGGTACGGTAGCATAGTGGTTATGTTACTGGACTAGAGGCCTAGACTAATCATCCAGCAGACGTAAGTTCAAATCCCACCACAGCAGCTGGGGAATAAATAAATTCAGTTTAAATAAATCTGGAATCAAAAGCTCGGATCAGAAATGTTATTGATCATAAAACTATCGGATTGTCATAAAAACCCATCCGGTTCACTAATCTGTCGTACTTACCTATATGTGACTCCACAGCAATGTGGTTGTCTCTTAACTGCCCTCTGAAATGGCCTAGCAAGCCACTCAGTTGTACAAAACTGCAACAAAAAACAATAAGAAGAATAAAACCGGACGCACCGGCTTTGGACACGACAATGGCACACCCAGTCGAAACTGCAAAGTCCTCACAAAATTGAGAGAGCTGTCCCACAGACTAGTCACAGAATCATACCTTTAGCCAATGTCCCAGACTGCTCCATCACCATCCAGACAGAGGTGGCACAGTGGTATACTCTGGCAGTTCTTAACATCTTAATCTCATGGCTTCAGGTCAAGCATAGGCAAGGAAACCTCCTGCTGATTACCATCTACTGCCCTCTCTCAGCTGATGAATCAGTACTCCTCCATTGAACACCACTTGGAATAAGCACTGTAGCTAGCAAGGGCACAGAATGTACTCTGGGTGGGGGACTTCAATGTCCATCACTAAGAGTGGCTCGGTAACACCACTACTGACCAAGTGCTGAAGGACATAGCTGCCAGACTGGGCCTGCGGCAAGTGGAGAGAGAACCAACACGAGGGAAAAACCTTCCTGACCTCGTCCTCACCAATCTATCTGTCGCAGATGCATTGGTAGGAGTGACCACCACACAGTCCTTGTGGAGATGAAGTCCCGTCTTCACACTGAGGACACCCTCCATCATGTTGTATGGCACTACCTCCGTGCTAAATTCGGAACAGTTCTAGCAGCTCAAAACTGGGCATCTATGAGGCGCTGTGGGCTGTCGTGCTGAATATGTGTGTTCCAGACCTAGCCGCACCTGTAGCCAAGCTGTTCCAGTACAGCTACAACACTGGCATCTACCCAACAATGTGGAAAACTGGCTAGGTGTATCCAGTTCACAAAAAGTAGGACAAATCCAATCCAGCCAATTACTGTCCCATCAGTCTACTCTCAATCATCAGTAGAGTGATGGAAGGTGTCATCGACAGTGCTATCAAGCGGCACTTACCAATAACATACTCACTGATGCTCAGTTCGCATTCCGCCAGGACCACTCGGCTCCAGATCTCATTACAGCCTTGGTCCAAACATGGACAAAAGAGCTGAATTCCAGAGGTGAGGTGAGAGTGACTGCCCTTGACATCAAGGCAGCATTTGACCAAGTGTGGCATTAAAAAAGAGCCCTAGTAAAATTGAAGTCAATGGGAATCGAGGAAAACTCTCTATTGGCTGGAGTCATACCTAGCACAAAGGAAATGGTTGTAGTTGTTGGCGGTCAATCATCTCAGCCCCAGGACATCACTGCAGGGGTTCCTCAGGGAAGTATTCCAGGCTGAACCATCTTAGCTGCTTCATCAGCGACCTTCCCTCCATCATAAGGCATAAGTTCAGAAGTGGGCATGTTCACTAATGATTGCACAGTGTTCCGTGCCATTCGCAACTCCTCAGGTAATGAAGCAGTCCATGCAGCAAGACCTGGACAACATTCAGGCTTTGGCTGATAAGTGGCAGGTAACATTTGTGCCACACGTGCCAGGCAATGACTATCTCCAACAAGTGAGTCGAACCACCGCCCGTTGACATTCAGTGGCATAACCATTACTGAATTCCCCACTATCAACATCCTGGGGGTCACCATTAACCAGAAACTTAACTGGACCAGCCACATTAATATGTGGCTACAAGAGCAGGTCAGAGGCTGGGTATTCTGTGGTGAGTGTCTCACCTCCTGATTCCCCAAAGCCTTTCCACCATCTACAAGGCATAAGTCAGGAGTGTGATGGAATATTCTCTACTTGCCTGGATGAGTGCAGCTCCAACAACACTCAAGAAGCTCGACACCATCCAGGACAAAGCAGCCCGCTTGATTGGAACTTCATCCTCCACCTTAAACATTCACTCCCTCCACCACCGGCGCACCATGGCTGCAGTGTGCACCATCTACAAGATGCACTGCAGCAACTCGCCAAGGCTTCTTCGACAATACCTCCCAAACCCATGATCTTTGTTACCTAGAAGGACAAGGGCAGCAGGTGCATGGGAACATCACCACCTCCAAGTTCCTCTCCAAGCCACACACCATCCTGACTTGGAAATATATCACCGTTCCTTCATCGTCGCTGGGTCAAAATCCTGGAACTCACTCCCTAACAGCACTGTGGGAGTACCTTCACCACACGGACTGCAGCGGTTCAAGAAGGCGGCTCACCACCACCTTCTCAAGGGCAATTAGGGATGGGCAATAAATGCTGGCCTTGCCAGTGACGCCCACATCCCAGGAACGAGTGAAAAAAACCTCCACGCCCTTCCCACCTCTCGTCTCCACACCCTTCCCACCTCACCTCTCCACAGATTGAGACCCAGCTTTGCCCCTGCTCTGTTCAAGATGGATTAACTGTCAGCAATGCTAAAATTAGATTGCTAGTTTTTTAATTCATTTTTTAAAAATTCATTCTCGGGAGCATCGCTGGCAAGGCCGGCATTTATTGGCCATCCTTAGTTGCCCTGAGAAGGTAGTGGGCCTTGATACCACTGAGTGGCTCACTAGGCCATTTCAGAGGACAGTTAAAAGTCAATCACGTTGGTGTGGGACTGAAGTCACATATAGGCCCAGAGCGGGCGAGGACGGCAGGTTGCCTTCCCTAAAGGACATTAGTGAACCAGTTGGGTGTTAACGACAATCCCACAGTTTCATGGTCACTTTTTACAGATACCACCTTTTATTTTCAGATTTAAAAAAAAAATTGAATTGAAATTCTTGAACTGCCATGGTGAAATTTGACCTAGCATCGTCTGCATTATTAGTCTAGTAGAATAACCACTATTGTGAACGGCAAGCTGTGGTTTCACAATGATGGGGTAATCAACCAGTGGAGGAGGCAGGTGCCATCGCTTTAAGCTGTGCATGGTTTACAAGGAACTAACCACAGATGTCCTTAACTTGACAGAGCACTGATCTGCAGCAACACCTCAGCTCAATTCTGCTCGACATAACTGGCATTTTTATTTTAGAGTTTTTGTGCCGACTATCCTGCCTTCGGTATTAAAAAGCTGTGAGTAGCATAGCGAGGAACAGATTGCCCTTTCACCTCTAGGACCTGAGTTCTGAACCGAGCGGATAAAGGTCCTATATAGAATCATACAGCACATCGTGCCTGTTTGAAACTAAGTAAGTTTGGAGCACTCACAGCCCTATTCTCACTGGGTATGAGCCCACAAACACACAGTCAGCAGGCCAGAAAGATGGAGGAAGTGGAAAATTTCACACTGGTGCAATCCAAAACCACTCAGCTTGGGCAGTGTAGAGGGAGGTTTATTCTGCATCAAGCTGTACCTGATCCAGGAGTGCTTGATACTGACACTGGGCGGAACAATGTTCCGTTCTACTTTCTTGAACAGGAAAAAAAAATCTTCAGCAAAAAAAATTACAAGTAATATTTGTTCACCAGTCCAGTCGCACAGTGGCATCGCTCGGCCCGGTAGTTAAATTATGATAAGAACTGTTGTCACATCCCTTTAAACTCATTCAGAGGACATGCTCAATGTAACTGGAAACTGCCGGTGATAAAATCAGGGCAGCCATGACAGAATAATCTGCAAAGTAACACCACTACAATAAAATAAAACAAACAAGCTACAGACAGGGACAATTACTCAACATTACTTGCATTTTGTTTTATGCCTGCCTCATTGGCTCTATTGGTAAATGTGCTGCCTGATGGTACTGAGGCACATAGACAAGGAAACTCCCAGGTTTGATACCCAAGCTGTGCAGAGTTACCTAATCTCTGCTGGGCTGTAAATAGGGACAACAATTGTCCACAGTGCCCTTAGGCTAGCCACGGGGGGAGGGGCGACTCATGGAAAAGAACCCAGAACTCTGACTCCTGATTGCTATCTACTGATCCTAGTGTACGGCAGGAAGGAAACCTGCCGTCCTTGCCCAGTCTGGCCTATTTATGATTCCTGCCCCACACCAAAGTGGTTGACCAACTGCCCTCTGAAGTGCTTCCTCAGGGCATCTAGGGAAGGGCAATAAATGCCAGTGATGCCCATAATCCGTGAATGAAAAAAATAATTAAATCATGCATGGATACGCTTAAAATTCCAATTCAGTAAAAAGTGACCATGAAGCTGTCGGATTGTCGTAAAAACCCAACTGGTTCACTAATGTCCTTTAGGGGATAACCCGTTAGCACTTATTATCTATTCACACACATGAAAACAGAGGGCGCGATCTTGCCAGCCCTGGGGAGGCGGGACTGCCGGGAAAATGGCAGAATTTGGGGGCGGGTGTCCAACTCGCCTCCATGCCATCTTGCCAGGAAGCAGGTAGCCGACCCGCGCTGGGTCCTGTCTCCTTGGAGGCGGGAAGGGATTACAGCCACTTAACTGTCTGTTAACAGGTAGTTAACAGGCAGAAAATAGGCTTATCACCATTTTGCCCACATAAGTGCGGGCTTCCCAAAGGCTCCGAACCCCGCCGAGTAGGGGGGTCGGAGGGGTCCAAAGGTGTGCTGTGGAGGTGAGTGATGGGTGCAAGTGTGGAGAGGTGAGTATCTGAGGTAACTGCAAAGTGTTAGAAAAAGTGTACTTACCTTTGTTTCTTCCTGCAGGCTTCAGTCGGTGGGTATGCAGAGTCTCGCACCTCTGTGGTAGAGATGACAGATGGCCATTACATTCTCCAATGCAACAACCATCTCATTTCTGCAAAAGAAAGAGGTTTGATGAGGTCTTGAATTCAAGACCTCATCAAACTACAGAGAATGTCATTGTTTGACAGCTTCACAGAGCTGTCAAACAATGACATTTCATCTGTCAAAATTTTTTGACAGATGAAACGTCATACATTGATGTTCTCTGCAACCGGCTTCCCCTTAATTGGCCTGCTAAGCTCGCTGGGCGGGCTTAACAAGGTCAATCAAGGGAAAATAGCGTGGGTTGGCCACAAGTTGATGGAGACGGGACTGAAACCCGACAAGTGGGAGTCCCGCCTCCAAAAGCTCCCCATTGGCAAAATCACCCTGAGAGTTGGGTGAGATATCATAGGGTGGTTGGTGTCTGTGCAACACCCAGTATGAGTCAGTGCCAGGCGAGGAGGGGAGGAAAGAGTTAAATGGAGGGGGAGGGGAAAACTTAACAAACCAGTTGAATGGAAAGTAAAGTTCACACTCCTAATATCAATCAGCAGCAGAAAGAGTTTTTAAAACTATGAGCTGTTGCCGTGTTTCGTTATCTGCATTTTTATATTTCGGAAAAAGGAAATAATTGATAACATGGTCTTTTAATGGGTGTAGGCACTGTACTTTATAACAAATCAGGCCGCTGATGAGAGTCAGCAAGAAAAACTCTATTGCCCCGATTTTCGGCTTGTGTGGGGAATGGTCGGATTTCCCCGAATGTGGGGTTTCTGACACACATAAAAAAGTGTCAGCCAGCTCCACGCAATTTTCCCTCAAGTGGCCAATTAATTCCCAGCATGTGGGAAGCCTTGCTAATTGTCCAATTCGAGTCAGAAATCCCCACACTATGATGCCATCATTCGTGGTGCTTTCAAAGTGTCCAGTAAGCTTCTCCACCTCTGCAGGCTTCTCAACCACTCTTGCACAATGGCAGAGGAGCCTGCACCAGCTGCTGCCAGCAGCAGAGGCCGAGCTGCCTTCAAATTCGACGAGGCTTCACTGCAGGCATTATTGGATGGGGTTAGGGCCCACAGGGAGGTCTTCTTCCCTAGGTCAGGGAGGAAGAGGCCTCCCACTGAGACCAATGCTGCATGGATGCAGGTGTCAGCAGATGCCAACTCGCTGGGAGTCACCAGAAGAACCTTGGCATTACATCTCTAACTCCTTCCTTTACTCCCCCACAGTACCATCCAGAGCCCCCGTCCTCACTGTGGAGGAGGAAGACGCTGTGCAACCAGACTCCTCAGAGGAAGCTCCAACCTCTGAGGGCGCAGCATCAGCAGAAGTAAGCGCACCCAGCACCAGCGCAGACACTCACACCTCGGGGGGACCTTCGGGACATAGAGTAGTGTTGTCACCTGATGTTTCACATCTCACAAGTGAGCCTCAGCAGATTCTGGAGACAGGGACAGCAGTGGAGAGTCCTCGTCGGAGGGCGCAGGACTCTGCCAGCTCAGCTCAGCTGTGCTGCATGACGACCCTCTGCCTCTGGGTCCATCCGCAAGGGAAGAGGTGATGGATCTCCATGCACAGATGCAGGAGTCTCTGGCAGGTTTTGTCTCCAGGGTCGCTGCGAGTGTGGAGCGAATGGAGGAGTCCATAGCGACCATGAGCAGAGCCTTTGTGGAGTCATTGGTGCATGAACGCAGTATCATGGAAAGGTTGGCAACCTCCATGGAGGAGATAACTCGCCAGCATATGGAAAACATGGTGAGTGCTCATAAGAGAATGACATCTCTTGAGGAGCGTTGGCCATCTGTTGAACAGAGAAACCAGATCTTCATGGAAGTCCTTCTGAGTAGGACTGCCAGTGCAGAAACGGGTCCCACTGGCCCCCTAAAGCGCAGCAAGGTGCTCTCAAGCCACTTCCAAGCGCTGGCCCCTTCTGGCTTGTGCAGCTTAAGGTGAGTGAGCAGCAGCCTGGTGCTCCTGGTAATCATCCTGCTGTTCCTGGTTCTGCTGCTGTCACCTCTGCTGTTGGAGATCCTCTAATGCCAGGAAGGGAAGGTGCCAAAGGCCTCCCATGCTTCTAGCAGATGCCTCGGTTGAGGAGGTCCTGAGTTAGGGTGGTGAGAGGGGCTTCCCAGGAGCTCACACTGAAGAAGTGTGTGAGGCTCCAACTTTCTGCAGCTGCTCCTAAGGCTTCAAATAGTTCCCCCAAGCCTTGATCAACAAGGTCCTGCAGCCTGCAAATGCTGCCTCTTTAAATCTCTTCAGCCCTCAGCGACCTGCTGCTGCAAGCAAGCAAGCCAGCTGTTTTCACGCCAGCTCTCATCGGCGGGGTTCCCCGCAGGCGGGTTTCAGGTGGGGAAAGCCCCAAAGTCGCAACGGCATGGGAAAATCGTCCTTAACAAGGTGATCATTGGTGATTAGTGCTCCGACGAGCAGTCCCGCCAGCGGCGGGCGGGACTGAAGTGGGGCGCGTGGAAACGGCAGTCCGAATGTCAGACGGGGTGGGGAATCAGGCGGGGGGGGTCCCGACCCGCTTTTTCCACGATTTTCGGACCACGGCCACATGAAAAGCCGCCCGACAGCGGCCCGAAAACCGGGGCCTATGCCTCAGGAACCTGAGATAAATTCAGCCGCACAGCTCCTGTTTTCCGGGCACTAATTGGCCTTCCTAAACATCCAACGTGGCGAGCAGGAAGCTCAGAGGATAGCTTCCCCGTGCCACCTACACGCCCAAAAATGGCCGCGCCCAAATTTCTAGGCCCATCTGTTTTAGTGGTGTTGGTTGAGGTATAAATATTGGCCAGGACACCGGGGAGAACACCCCTGCTCTTCTTCAAAATAGCCTCAATGGGATCGTTTACATCCACCTGAACAGGCTGATGGGGCCTCGGTTTAACATCACATCTGAAGCACAGACTATGAATCAAAGGTACTTTGCTTGTCTGTATATCTCAGGAAGTGCATTTACTTGCTAAAGCCAACCTCAAGAGTGACTCTACCATCAGCTGCAGAGAATCTGATGCCCACAGCTCTTTGGCCTCTTACTAAATGACAGCTTTTTTAAAAAAAACTTCACTTTGACTTGGCTTCAGTTTGAGTATTTAGAACACGACTCAGACAACAGGGTTCCAGTCCTCCAAACCAGGAAATCTTCTCCCCACCCCCTCCCAACACCCACCTCTCAGACATGATAAAACAAACACTCAGAACAAAACAAACAAAAAAATTACACCATCAAAAAAAACTCAAAACGCCCCCCATCAACCCTGAAGTGGTTTCGGCATTCGGCTCCAGTTACTCACCAATTCTCTTGGTCCTTGTGGCTGTACACAATCTACCCACCCATGGGTTACTGCCCAACTGGAACTCTTCTGGCCGGCCTCCCATCTCCCACCCTCTATAAACCTGAGCTCATCCAAAACTCTGCTGCCCGTATCCTAACCCGCACCAAGTCCCATTCACTCATCATCCTCCGCTCGCTGACCAACATTGGCTCCCGGTCCAGCAATAACTCAAATTTAACATTTTCATCCTTGTTTTTCAAATCCCTCCATGGCCTCACCACTCTGTGTCCTCCTCTAGTCCTACAACCCTCCGAGATCTCTGTGTTCATCCAACTCTGCCCTCTTGTGCACCACCATTAGTTGCCTAGGCCTAAGCTGTGGAATTCCCTCCCTAAACCTCTCCTCCTTTAAGACACTCCTTAAAACCTACTTATTTTACCAAGCATTTGGTCACCTGTCCTAATGTCTTTGACATGGCATCAATTTTTGTCTGATTATGCTCCCGTGAAGTGCCTTGGGACGTTTTACTACGTTAAAGGCGCTTTATAAATATATAAGTTGTTGTTGTTGCAGTTGGTACATATGAAGACCGCTGTTTCCCATAATGCAGAGCGACACGCTCTAGCGGTAGAGTGAATTTTGTTGCTGCTCTGCATTGTGGGAATGAAAATTAGCACCACGGCAACCTGCTGGACCCACCTAACATGTTAAACCTAGGACAGATGTCCAGGTAGGCTTCCTGTAAATCCTGCCCTGGTATTTTGGGAAAATTCTGAATGACTAAACCTCTAAACATTATTGGTGAAGCATTGGAAATCTGTGTAGATAGGCAACCCTGTTGCAAACAGCCTGTATAAGGGGTGGCCACAGACATCAATTTACATAGAATGGGTGATGAAGCTGGTACGTAACTGAACCAGCAGCATTATAGTCCTAGAACAGCCACTTCCAAAGGCTTTGCTAAAACACGAACGAGTCTCTAGTTTCCCTCCTATCTCCCCCCAATTCCATCTCCGAGTTCAACTTGTCCATTGAGATCCACCTCCTGCTCCCTCAACCCCATTCCCACTAAACTGCGGACATTTGCCAGTAGTGGACGGGCGGAAGGAAATCAAGGTCAGGGTGAGGAGCCAGTGCAGGTGCCTCCGCTCGAATTACTGCAATGTTTCTCTCCCTTGTCTGACGGGGCAGGATAGCAGAGGAAAAAAGGCAGGCCAAAGACCCTGAAAGGCAAGAGGTCATTCCATGTATTGACTTTAGCTGGTTGCCTTTCTCAGTTCACTATCGTGCCCTCCGTGACGTAAATCAAT
The DNA here is from genome assembly GCF_052327205.1 of Somniosus microcephalus. NCBI lineage: Eukaryota > Metazoa > Chordata > Chondrichthyes > Squaliformes > Somniosidae > Somniosus > Somniosus microcephalus. The sequence goes on along the minus strand of NC_141007.1, from coordinate 73,001,220 downwards.
GCAGTATAAAAAGATAAGCCGATCGATAGGGATGAAAATCCAGCAGTCAGCATACCCAGGGCCCACTCTGTCCTCAGGTCTCACGGATTCAACCTGCTGCAAACCCAGAGGCCAGTCTGCTTCACAAAAACTGGGGACCAGCAACACTCACCCCCACCCACACCATCCACTCCCTCCCTCCCCCCTCTATCCAGGCCTCCCTCTCCCCCATCCACTTCTTTCCCCCCCCCCATCCACCTGCCCCCTCCATCCACTCCCCTACACCTTCATCCACTCCTCCCCCCATCCCACCACGCCACCCACCCCCCCCCAACTCCACAACCCTCCAGGTGGCTATGTGTGGCTTGCCTGTCTGAGGTGAGCAGAACGACTTAACAGTGGCTCTGAAAATAGTAGCACCTATTGCCTGTCAGCCGCAGATCAAATTCTGTAGAAATCAGCAGCCACACGGTAAGTTGAGGGAAGTGCAGAAATGAAGAGTGTGTCGCTGTGTCAGCTACAGGTTGAGGTGCAAAGATGTGTGGAATCGGAACTTGGGCAGATTGTATAATTGAGGTGTTTAAATGACAGAATATCTACTCTGGTTTGGTCGCAGCACAGTCACTCTGACTAGTGCGGACATTTTGTAAATCCACCCCCCCCCCCAGTTGTTCTTACTCATTGCAACCAGAATGAAGCAGAGCTGGATATTGCTGTTCACCAGTTCCTGTGGGGGAGGAGGGTGGGTGGGTGCGAGGTGGCTGACAGTTACTTTCCAGCTTTGGTGAGGCTGAAAATAAAACAACTGACTAAACCTTGGAAGAGATCTCAACGTGTTCCTGCAACCGCCCCCCAACACACACCTGCCCCCACCTTCACTGGTATTCCTCTACCCTCCTGTCTCTGTGAGCACACTCACCCCATCTCTAACAAGGCACTCCACCTCTCCCCCCCACCCCCGACCCAGCCTTCCCCATTTCTATTGGTATTTTATAACTTTTTACTGTTCTTTGCCGGAGCTCCAAATCATTACCTGGTTTCTGCCCATTGCCACCCCACCGACCTGCTCCTTGAATATCATTGCTTTTAAAAAGAATTCATATCTTCCAGTTAGGAGGTATTGGTTTCATTAAAAAGGGTTTTGTAAACAACTAAAAATAGTTCTGCCAAATTTACAATGGCGGAAGTCATATTTAGATCCATCAGCTCATTCAGAAAGAAAGAACTTGTATTTATGTAGCGCCTTTCACAGCCTCAATATGTCCCAAAATGCTACACAGCCAATTAAATACTTTTTGAAGTGTAGTCACTGTTCTAATGTAGGAAATACGGTAGCCGATTTGTGCACAGCAAGCTCCCACAAACAGCAATGTGATAATGACCAAATAATTTTTTTCAGTTGTGTTGGTTGAGGGATAAATATTGGCCAGGACACTGGGGAGAAATTCCCTGTTCTTGAAAATAGTGCCATGGGATCTTTTATGTCCATCTGAGAGGGCAGACGGGGCCTTGATTTTAACATCGCATCCAAAAGACGGCAACAGTGCAGCACTCCCTCAGCACTGCACTAGAGTGTCCGCCTAAATTTTGTGATCAAGTCTCTGGAGTGGGACTTAAACCCACAACCTTCTGACTCAGAGGCGAGAGAGTGCGGCCCACTGAGCCACAGCTGACACCTTGAACATTACTTGAACACAAGCTCTCTCACTCAGGTCACATGGGACTGCTTGTGTGGTAAATAGACAACTTCACAGTGGTACAAGAGGAGGTCTTGTGTTGAAATGAAGGAACGTTAGTGAGGAGAGAAGGAGCCTTACTTTACATCGGGCACTGTTGTACCTGAGCTGGGACTCTCCACTGCTGAGACTAGGGGCTGAATTTTCCGGGATGGCAGCGGGCGAGATCGGTGGGGGGGTCCGGTGGGAACCCACTGTGATCTCTTCAGTTATGTGGATAGACTGGAGAAGCTGGGGTTGTTCTCCTTGGAGCAGAGAAGATTGAGGGGTCTGGACAGAGTAGATAGAGAGAAACTGTTCCCATTGGCGGAAGGGTCGAGAACCAGAGGACACAGATTTAAGGTGATTGGCAAAAGAACCAAAGGCGACGGAAGAAAAAACTTTTTTACACAGCGAGTGGTTAAGATCTTTACTATTTACATTTAATGTTAATGTTATTTGTACTGGACTCATGGGAGCTTGCAAGATCACATTTCGTTGTTCATGTACTTGTGCATTGTACAATGACAATAAAAGTTGAATTATTAAGATCTGGAATGCACTGCCTGAAAGGGTGGTGGAGGCAGACTCAATCTTATCTTTCAAAGGGGAGTTGGATAAGTATTTGAAGGAAAAAATTTTGCAGGGCTACGGGGACAGGGCGGGGGAGTGGGACTAGCTGAGAGTCAGCACAGGCTTGATGGGCCGAATGGCCTTCTTCCGTGCTGTAACCATTCTATGATCTCGCTCCCACGCGTTTTTTCCACAGGCACGTCTGTCATCGCGGAGCTGACCCGACCGGCAGTGATGGGCAACCCAATTGAAATCATTATCAGGTAGTTTACAAGCATTTAAGAGCCTTTTTTCAATTACTTTCTAAATTTCCCTGCATGGCCATGGGATTCACGCAGCTCGGGAACCACGTCTGTCAACCTGAGGCGTGAGCTCCGTGGCCATTGCTCCAGCTGATTACTTGACAGCATGAAAAACAAACCAAAATAAAAACACGTTGAATACATCAGCTAACAGATTGATAGAGATTCTGTCCTACTTGAAAAGCTACTGGTAAATATTAATTCAGAAATTCCTGAAAGGATGTGAATGCTGAAGGCTCCCATCCTACCCTGGTTGGTGAGGGAAATACATTTTTCACTGGCCATTCTCGGCTGTTGCCTTCCAACTGAACAGTAATTGCAATGAATTGATCTGCACTATAAAAAATGACATAAACCATTTAAATAAATTTTTGTGTTGTTTCTTATTATGTCCGTGTATAATTGAGACACGGACTGCAGGAGTTGATTATAACAAGTTGTAATGAAATCTGTTTGTCTTGATCCTGTATTCGTTTTGCACTCATGTATATTACCCTCCCCCACTGTGTATAGTTTCACTTCCTCTTTCTCGACTAACCTGGGAGGTTCCAGGTCTTGGCTCTTGGCTCCGCCCCTGACTTCTCTTACATAAAGATCCCAGGATCTGTATGACTCATTCCTGTGAACCAGTCGGCGTGTTGAGATGTTAGCTCTGATCTTAGTGATTAAAAGCCAACTTGTTTAAGTCTATAACTTCTAGTTTTGTGGTTATTGAAGGCCCATCACAAGTCTTTACTGAATGGAGACAACCTGGAAACTGAAAACTACAGAAGCCTGCTAGGGCCTTTTATACAGGGGTGGTCACTGCCGGTACTGCAGTCTGAGACCAGTCATTCCCTTAAAGGTACATATACAACAATTCCTCCCCTTTTAGATAAACAGCACATAACATTCATTTAACAACTAAATAATAACTAATTACAATTACAATTACGGTTGCTAGATACATTGGTTGAAGTTAAGCAATTATAAGTTCAGTCTTTGAGGAGGCTTCCTGATTCTGTCTGGATAACGCCTCTTTGGGATATCAGGTTCTTCTGGCAAGGTTGAGTCGGGATCAATTTTGTTGTTTGGTTCGTCTGCTTCCAATATCACCGATTCTGCGGTAGATGCAATTGGTACTTCGGTTTCATCGCCAGGTGTATCAGATCGTGGTGTGGAGTTGACGTTTTCCAGTGACTCTAGAATCTGGTCAGCATGGCGTCTTACAATGCTCTCTCCAACGTCCACGGTATACATTAGAGGTCCTTGCCGTGTACAGATCATTCCTGGCTGCCATTTCTCTGTGCGGTAGTCCCGGGCCAAAACTGGTTGACCTATCTTAAAACTCCTGGTCGGCCTTTCATTCATATTCTGAAACTGCCTGTTCTCCACATCTCTTCTGACGTTTGGCTTAACCAAATCCAAGCGGCATCGTAGTCTTCGATTGAAGAACATCATGGCTGGAGTTTGGTTGGAGCATGTGTCGCATTCCGGTAGGCAAACAAGAAGTTATCCACCTTGTGTTGTAGGGGTACATCTTCATTACACATTGCCTTGATAGCCTTCTTGAATGTTTGAACAAACCTCTCAGCCAATCCATTAGTGGCTGGATGATATGGGGCGGATGTGTAATGCTTAACACCATTGTTCTTTAAGAACCTCCGGAACTCTTCAGACACAAACTGTGGTCCATTGTCAGAGCAAATCTGTTCAGGCAGTCCATTCCTGGCGAATATGGCTCGTAAGACTGTGATAGTTTTTTCTGTGGTGGTTGAGGACATTTTTATTACCTCTGGCCACTTTGAATGTGCATCCACCGCAATTAAAAACATCGAGTCCATAAAGGGACCAGCAAAATCAATGTGCACCCTTTGCCATGGAGATGAGGGCCACTCCCATGGATGTAGAGGGGCTTGTGGTGGGGCGTTTTGGACCTTCTGGCATCCTGTACAGCTCTTGGTCATCTCTTCGATTTCTCCATCGATTCCCGGCCACCACACAAACGCTCTGGCTAAGTTCTTCATTTTTACCCCTCCCAGATGACCCTCATGAAGCTCATTGAGCACTCTATCCTTCAATTTGGGTGGAATTACTACTCTGGATCCACACATCAAGGTTCCTCTGCACACTGACAGCTGTTCTCTTCTCGGCGAGAATGCTGGCAGCAGTGGTTCGTCATGTGCTGGCCATCCCTTCACCGTTAAATCATAGACCCAGGAGAGTGTCGGGTCATTTCGTGTTTCCTTTTCTATGTTTGCATTCGTCACAGGGAGACATTCGACTATAGTCGAGTGGAATAACTCCACTGGATCCACTGCCAGTTCTTCTTCCACCGTCGGCAACGGTAGGCGCGACAATCCATCAGCATTCCCATGCTGTTTAGTTCCTTTGTACTCGATGTCATATTGGTGTGCCCCTAGGAAAAGGGACCACCTCTGTAGCCGTTGTGCCGTCATTATCGGTACGCCCTTCTGAAGGTTGAAAATGGAGACGAGAGGTTGATGATCAGTTAGTAGAGTAAATTTCTGACTGTGCAGGTAGTGATTGAACTTCTTCACCCCCCACACCAGGCTGAGGGCCTCTCTGTCAATCTGGGCGTAGTTACGCTCGGCTGAAGTTAACGAGCGTGACGCAAAAGCTATCGGCCTCTCTGAACCATCAAAGAATTTATGTGACAGTACCGCCCCAATGCCGTAGGGAGACGCATCACACGCCAGTCTTATCGGTAGTGATGGGTTGTAGTGAGCCAATACTTCTCTTGAAGTGATTAGGTCCTTACTCTTCTGAAAGGCCCGCTTACATTCATCGCTCCATTTCCATGCTACTCCCGTTCGTAGTAGGGCGTTCAGTGGATGCAGAATTGTGGACAAATTCAGCAAAAACTTATGGTAGTAATTCACCAATCCGAGGAATTACCTCAGTTGCGACACATTTTCAGGCGCTGGAGCCTTAACTACCGCTTCAATTTTGTCAAGGGACTTATGCAACCCCTCTTCATCAATCACGTGGCCACAATACGATATCTGTTTCTTAAAAAACTCGCACTTGGGGCGATTGGCTCATAGCCCATGTTCACGTAGTCTAGTGAGCACCTGCTCTAGGTTGGCAAGGTGTTCACTGTCATCTTCACCTGTCACTAGGATGTCGTCCAAGTAACACTGAGTCCCCGGAATCCCTTGCAGGACTTGTTCCATCGCTCTTTGCCATATCGCCGGAGCTGATGCTACTCCGAATACCAGTCGATTATACTGGTAAAGACCTTTGTGAGTGTTTATCGTGAGATACTTCCTAGAGGATTCTTCAACCTCCATCTGCAAATATGCTTGTGCTAGGTCAATTTTTGTAAAACCCTTCCCTCCAGATAGTGAGGCGAAGATATCATCTATCTTTGGAAGAGGATATTGTACTGTGTGAAGGACTGGGTTCACCGTCACCTTGAAGTCCCCACAGATGCGAACCTTCCTTGGCTCCTCAGACTTATTGTTTAACGTTTTCTTCATGACAGGAACGATGGGTGTCGCCCACTCGCTCCAGTCTATCTTAGATAACACGCCTGCATTCTCCAGATTCTCCAGCTCTGCCTCGACGGCTGGGCGAATTGCATATGGTACCGGTCTTGCTTTGAAAAACTTGGGAATTGCATTCTCCTCTATTTTTATCGAGGCGGTTACACCTTTAAGAGTGCCCAGTTCTTGTTGAAATACCTCTTTGGCATCAGCTAAGATTGTTGACAATCGTCCAGGAGTGACGTCGTCATCCTTTTTACCAGCCACCGTCAGTGCCTGAATGGAGTGCCAGTCTAAACTTATCTTTCTGATCCATTCACATCCCAATAATGGTGGTCCACCATCTTGCAGAATGTAGAGATACAATTTCCGTATTTTCTTGCCGTTGTATTCGACAGGCACCCTTATTTTTCCTCTGGGGTATACTTTTTTCCCCGTATACGTCCTCAAGACAATGGATGTCTCTCTCAAGGGTATGTGTGAGAATAGCCGCTCGTAGTCTCGTCGATTCATGACGGTTAGAGCTGATCCTGTATCCAATTCCATTTTGACTTGGGACCCTGCTATTGTGAGGGTGACCCAAAAGGTTCGGTGATCCTCTTTTGCGATTACGTTGTGAAGTTTGAGACAGCTTCGTCTCTTGTTCCCGGATTCACTATCGCTCATCTGGTCTTCGGAACTACTGTCCGTCATCTTTTGTACTTTTCTGTACGGTTCCTTAGTAGCCTTTTTGTTGTCGTTGGTCTTCTTCCCAGACCTGCAAACTCGTGCAATGTGTCCCATCTTTCCGCATTGCCTGCATATTTTGTCCTTGGACCAGCAGTCCTTCTGGTCATGGTTTGTTCTGCCGCAGCGATAACATTTTGCAAATCCCCGTGTCATTTTGTGGGTGCCGTATTCCTGTGGCTTTTGTTGTATTTCCGCAGCTCCCCTTGCTGCTGCTTCGTACAATACTGCCACGCTGAAAGCCTTATCTAGCGTCAGCTCTTTCTCTGAGAGTAACCTCTTCTGGGTTCCTTCACTCAGGAGTCCACAGACAAATTTGTCCTGTAAGGTATCTGCCAGTCCTGCTCCGAACTGGCAGTGCTTTGATAGCTTGTGTAGTTCCGTAAGGTAATCAGCATTGCTCTCATTTTTATGCTGATTTCTCCTGTGGAATTTAAATCTTTCTGTTATCAGCAGCGGTGTAGGATTTAGGTGTTCCTGTAGGATAGCAACAATTTCGTTAAAACTCTTCGCCTTCGGTTTGGCTGGAGTAATCAGGTCCCACAATAGGCCGTATGTTCTTGCGCCCATTAAATTTAGCAATACCGATGCCTTTTTCTCATCGGCTATTTTGTTTGCCTCGCAATATACCTCGACTCTTTCCACATACGTGGTCCAGTCTTCTATTGCATTATCGAAGGCAGTGATATCGCCAGTCTTTGGCATCTTGAAAATCTAAGATGGCGCCTCCCGCGCTTTGCCTTCATTCCCGATGGATCAAAATGGTGCCTCCCGCGCTTTTCCTTCTTCCCCGCCGAGTTAAGATGGCGCCTCCTGCGCTTTCCCGCCACTGCCAACGCTGTTGCTGGCGATTATATTTATTTTACTATCCTGTAATGGCGACGCCCTATGGTCTTCGCGTCTCCCCGATCGCTGCTGCCAACGCCGCTCTCCACGGTATTTTTATTTTTTTATCGCGCTTCAATATTTGCTCCGTTAATTGAAGAACCGTTCCCGTCGTGGAGCGGACCCTCTGGGACACTTCCCTCCCTCTTCTTAGGTCCGAACGCTGCCCGGCTTCGAAGCACCAGCCGCGCCCTGTGTGCTCCACCCTCTCTCTCTCTTTGCTTCCCGACTCGCTGCCCGGCCCCGTTGCAGAGCCACCCGATCGAGCTCTAGCCCGCCGCAGCCCAGGAAGGATCAGTGCACTACCTGCCACCAGCCCGATTAGCTGGGAAACCACAGACTGGAGAATCAAGCCAGGCTCTCGACAGTCTCTCCTGCACTTTTCAATTCGATGATTTGGAGGGCGGTTGCCCACGGTCGACGCCCGTTTCTCGAGTTACTTTGGATTATTTATTTTTTTCTTTCTTCTGGCTTCGACCTTCAATACGTCATCTGAGGTGTTGCCGAGTTGCAGGTAAGTTCGTTTCTTACTCGTCGCCAGTATTATGTCCGTGTATAATTGAGACACGGACTGCAGGAGTTGATTATAACAAGTCTTTACTGAATGGAGACAACCTGGAAACTGAAAACTACAGAAGCCTGCTAGGGCCTTTTATACAGGGGTGGTCACTGCCGGTACTGCAGTCTGAGACCAGTTATTCCCTTAAAGGTACATACACAACATTTCTAGTCGGGTTTTTCTCAGAGTATACTGTGATTGTCCAGTTACAGATTAAATCAAATCATCAATCATCACAATTTCATTCTCATCACTCATTCCACTGGTTCAATTTGCTTTCTGTCCCTGAATATAACTAATATAATTTTTCAGTCTGAGACTTTAGGGTGAATTTCTGAGGAGGTTCTCTCACTTGTCCATTGTTAACTTCAATGGAAGAGCTGCAGAAATCCCAGAAACACATTGTAAGCACCACTTACACTGTTTGTCAGGGTTTCCGCAGCTCTTCCGCTGCACTTGCATAACATTGTAAATCCACCCCTTTACAATTACATTTACAATCTGCTTAATTTTATGTATTCTCCATACACACATCTTTTATTTGTACCAGTTACTGATACAAAAGTCTATAGATTTGTGACTAAAGCACCAATAACTTCCCAATTAATGAACTTTTAAAATTTTGTTCTTGATCATATTTGTAGATGGCATCATATTACTTAATGATAATATTATTTAAATATTTCTTTGTCACTCATATTATATTTTTTTATTATATTATTGTAGAGTAAAGATTCAACACCCACTTTGTTAGAATAAACATCAAATGTAATGTGGCCAGGATCCCGGCTGAAAACGTGTCATGAATGACGTCAGCAGACCCCGCTCCATCTAATTGGGCCGGGTAATGTGCTGGGCGGGGCTTAATAGGCCCCATTAAGGTAAGCTCATTTTCAACAGTGGGATAGAGCCAGCAGCGGGGCCGGGACCCGCCACAGACACCGTCCACACCAGACCCGCCCAATTCCGGCCTTGGTACCTAAAGTGGAAATGTATTCTGTCCCACAGCACAGCTCTCCCTCACTTTATAATCAGCACGAAAAATTACAGCCCCTTATAATGGTTTTATTTTTGAAAGAGCCCCTGATTGATCCTCATTTTAATGCAGTGCAATTTAGCAACAGCAACTTGTATTTATATAGTGCCTTTAACGCAGTAAAACATCCCAAGGCGCTTCACAGGAGCGTTATCAGACAAAATTTGTTACTGAGGAGATATTAGGATAGATGAACAAAAGCTTGGTCAAAGAGGTAGGTTTTAAGGAGTGTCTTAATGGAGGAGAGAGAGGCGGAGAGGTTTAGGGATGGAATTCCAGAGCTTAGGGCCCAGGCAGCAGAAGGCACGGCTGCCAATGGTGGAGCGATTAAAATCTAGCAGTGGAAAAACTGTGAGGTTTTCATTGTTTCTTAGAGACTGGGAAAGAAAAAAGAAAGACTTACATTAATATAGCGCCTTTCATGACCACCGAACGTCCCAACGCGCTTTACAGCCAATGAAGTACTTTTGAAGTGTAGTTACTTGTAATGTAGGATTGGGCGCACCAACGTCAGTGTTCTTGCTCAGGCCAACATCCCCAGCATCGAAGCTTTGACCACGCTCGATCAGCTCCGATGGACGGGTCACATTGTCCGCATGCCCGATACGAGACTCCCAAAACAAGCGCTCTACTCGGAGCTCCCGCACGGCAAGAGAGCCCCAGGTGGGCAGAGGAAACGCTTCAAGGACACCCTCCTTGAAAAAGTGTAACATCCCCATCGACACCTGGGAATCCCTGGCCCGAGACTGCACAAAGTGGAGGAGAAGCATCCGGGAAGGTGCCGAACACCTCGAGTCTCTTCGCCGGGAGCAAGCGGAAGCCAAGCGCAAGGAGCGCACGTCAACCCAAGCACCCCACCCACCCACCCCTTCAACCACCATCTGCCCCACCTGTGACAGAGACTGTAGGTCCCGCATTGGACTCATCAGTCACCTGAGAACTCATTTTTAATGTGGAAGCGAGTCATCCTCGGTTCCGAGGGACTGCCTAAGAAGAAGAAGAAGGATTGGGCTATATAAATATAAATTGGGCTATATAAATAGAATTTGAGACTAAATGTATAGTGGTCTGTAGGTAAAGGCTGATACAGGGTATATGTGTCAGATCCCATTGAAATCCGAAAGAAATAATTCTGCAGATTTGAATTTGGATTCTTTAACCAGGGCAACCTCCATCGTCTGATAGACAGCCCATTCAGTGCCACTCTAACAAGTCTGTCTCAGTTTCTGCACAACAGGGCTTAACAAATAAATAATCAGCGATGAGAATACAAGATCCATATTTGGCGCAGATCTCCCAAGGGAGGTTGGAAGTGCTGCGCCCCCTCATGAATTGTATCTGTTAATGAAAAATGATCGTCAACAAGCCAAAGATAAATACGGTGATCCTGGGATTAACCTCTAGGCTGGATCTTTCTTACCTCACACACGCCCAGCCTCAGTCCCACTGGTGGAGTTTGTTTTTCAGAGCACAAGAAGTGACGAACCTTTTCCCCTAGCAACCTGGATGACGTGAGGAATCCCATAGATTTATCTATTTAAGTAGCAGTGTTTGAAGATCCAATTTGTTTTGGTCATTAACATTCATTCCAATCTCTTTGCCAGAATGTTAATTGTGATTTGCTTGTAGTCTATATTCGAAGGGATTGCAGATGTCACAGGCTGTTGGATCTTCAGGTTGCACTAGTTCCTTGGTTCAAAATCTCCTTTTGCGAGTCCCTGGGTCTCTCCCCCCCCCCCCTAAAAATAGAGGGTTCCTTTTTAAAGTCATTGACCCGGGGTTCGATGTGTTGATACATGGACACGCAACATGAGACGGTATGGCAGACCTTCACACTGCACCTCCTAACACACACAACCCAGACCTCAGCCAGGCCCAGTAGTTGGAAGTGCAGAGCAGAGGGAGAGGGTAGCACACACTCTGAATCTGAAACGCACTGCCCACCATCAGGCTCATGGGTTCTGGAAGAGGCCATTGGGTTGGGGAAACTGTAGGATGGATGGAGCAGAAAGAAAGAAATAACATGAGGGCAAATGTAAATATAGAAAGAGGCACTGCTCTTGCAAACCACAATTCCAAGTTACAATAAATAACTCCACCCACACAGTTGTTTTTACAACATAGACTGACTCAATCAGGCCCAGAAGCTGTGGGTTATTCTTAGAAAATATGAGAACCACGTCAAGCGTGTGGAAGATTTAAGTGTGGGGGTAAGGGCAGTTGGCAGACACGATAAGACCATCACTGGTTATTAAATGAGGGACATATTCAAAGGGTTGAGTGAACCCACACAGGTCTGGGAGAATTGTAGCCATTCAGAGGAACTAATTCTGCCACCACAAAGCTTCACTCTTGGCATTAAGGTCTGTTTATAGAGGGAGATGTATAATCTACTGAATTACCCCACAAACTGATGTTAAAGGGGAGATTTCTCCTTCTGGCTCCTCCTCCTGTGGCATCATAAAGTTCAACCACAGTGACCTTGTGAACGAGAGCATCACCCGCAATCACAGTGTCACAGCTGGGGAATGTAACACTTTCCCATTCCAGGAGCCCAGTGTCAGGGTCCAGCAGTCCCAGGTTAGAGTTAAATGCAACAATAACTTATATTTATATAGCGCCTTTAATGTAATAAAATGTCCCAAGGCGCTCTGCACAGGAGCATTATAAAAAAAAAATTTGGCACCGAGCCACAATAAGGATAAATTAGGGCAGGTGACCAAAAGCTTAGTCGAAGAGGTAGGTTTTAAGGAGCATCTTAAAAGAGGAAAGAGAAGAGGTGGAGAGGTTTAGGGAGGGAATTCCAGAGCTTAGGACCTAGGCAGCTGAAGGCACGACCGCCAATGGTGGAGCGATTAAAATTGGGGATGTTCAAAAGGCCAGAATAGGCGGAGCGCAGATATCTCGGGGGATTCTAGGGCTGGAGAAGATTACAGAGATAGGGAGGGGCGAGGCCATGGAGGAATTTGAAAAGGCAGAGTCAAATTTCCATCTATTTTGACCAACATCCTGCCCCAGTGCCGAGCACAGAGCAGTCTGAAGGTTTGAAGGGGGCTGAACTTCCTCCGAATTTTCCCCCCCACCCACCCTGCTCTAACTTTGGCAGGAGTGCAGTGGGTACCCGGTTACACTGGTAAACCCCACCAAAGAGAAACATTTCTGATGAGAGGACATCGACCTGAAACGTTAACTCTGTTTCTCTCTCCGCAAATGCTGCCCGACCTGCTGAGTATTTCCAGCATTTTAGTTTTTCTTAAAACATTCGCCCTCTTTGACATTGTGCCTCTGGAGCATTTGAGTAAAAGAACAATGCTGCCCTCTGTTGGAAGTTTCAGCACATTGCGGTGCTTCAGTGTAAAGTCCATGATTCTTGGGGCTGTTCCTGTGAATCTATTGTTAAATAACTCAATTACACTTACAGCCCACGATGTAATTTGCTTGCAATGGCATTTATTTTTATTTTGTAAATACATTGACTTCAATGGAAAGGAAAATTTCAAGGGGGGAGGTGTATAATGAGCGGCTGATCCACTTTGCAAATAAGGCCATATCGGCCTGGCGTTGCCCATTCACCTTAACAAAATAGGGATTAATGAACACAGCACTAATGAACAAGCCACATTTTAATCGGCAGACATTGAAATCTACAAAAATAATAGTAATTTTAACCGTTTTGTGGCGATTCACCATCAGCCATGGCTCATTGCTCTTAAACAATTGCAGTCCTGCAACTGTTAACCTGCTTTATAGTGAGATTTAGCACTTTGGGGCCAGTTTTCGAGGTTGCCTTGCCGGCGTCGAGCCTCCACCACTAACCGCACGGATCAGGAAATGGCTACCGGCGCGCTACCATCCAAATTTCCTGACGTCTGTGGGCAAGTGGGGGGGGGGGGGGGGGCCTGGTCAGTGGACACTCACTCAGAAACTTGCTCCTTCCTGTCAACTTGTGTGGAATTAAAGAAAAAGGAAAGGACTGGCATTTCTACAACTTCAGGACGTCCCAAATCGCTTTACAGCCAATTAAGTCCTTTTGAAGCTAGTCCCTGTTGTAATGTAGGGAATTGTGGCAGCCAATTTGCGCACAGCAAGCTCCCACAAACAGCAATGAATAACTTCTTTACCCAGAGAGTGGTGAGAATGTGGAACTCGCTACCACAGGGAGTAGTGGAGGCGAATAGTATAGATGCATTTAAGGGGATGCTAGATAAACACATGAGCGAGAGAGGAATAGAGGGTTACACTGGTAGGATTATATGAAATGGGGTGGGAGGAGGCTCGTGTGGAGCATAAACATCAGCATGGGCCGAATGGCCTGTTTCTGTGCTGTACATTTGATGTAAAAATGATCAGATAATCAGTTATAGTGATGTTGATTGAGGGATAAATATTGGCCAGGACACCGGGGATAACTCCCCTGCTCTTCTTCGAATAGTGCCATGGGATCTTTTACGCCCACCTGAGAGAGGCAGACGGGGCCTCGGTTTAACGTCTCATCCGAAAGACGGCACCTCCGACAGTGCAGCGCTCCCTCAGCACTGCACTGGAGTGCCAGCCTAGATTTTTGTGCTCAAGTCTCTGGAGTGGGACTTGAATCCGCAACCTTCTGACTCAGAGGCGAGTGTGCTACCCACTGAGCCACTGGCTGACGCCACACTAATTAATGGGAAGTAGAAAAAAATCTTAGAAGAAATTAAATAACGAACCAGATGATCAGCAGGCGTGAGGAGAGCGCTCCCATTTATTTCCCTAACTGATTTACGTTTTTATCTGAAATCTGTTTAATCTTTTCAAAAAGAAAAATCTGGCAAGAATGAAGAGAATCGTCCTAACATTTCGAAAAGGTCAGAATGAATATTATTAACCGATTGAAGTATGTATTCAAATGGGGGGGGGGGATAAAAGTAGGAAAAAAGAGATGGAGAAACACTTTAATTTAGAAGGGAAGAAATGGTGAATAATTGATGGGGCTCAGTGCCCAAGGTAATTTCAGCAGCTCACACTATCTCACAAAGACATTTAGTAGTGATTGAGATCAAAGTGTTGAAAGCCCCTGCTGCTAAACTGAAAGGCAAAAACTCGCTGCCGCTCTCCTGCGCTCCTAATAATATCATCTTTATGCAGCTAATAAACTGCACACTTCAGTCAAACTATATCATTACAGAGGACTTAGGGAGCTAATAATTTAAAAGCACAGAAACAGCCTTTGTTCTTCACTTTGAACCAAACAACATACTGTTGAATGAGCGGGAACATCAAAGGTTTGTCGCTATTACCACAACGGCTGCAGAGCCTGGACCTCAGCTCCTGACTAAGATTAAAGATAGGGGATGATCAGACCATAGGCAGTACCTGCTCTTTTCATTTTATGTTAGTTACTGTCAGCGGACAAGATGGCTTGCTAATCAATGAATCTTCTTGTAAAATAGGCGCCACTGAATTAAACTTTTTTGCCCCTTCCTATGATTCCTCTTGCTATCTCCGAGCTCCTGTGATAATTTTTAATGTCTCTTCTGTCATCTTTCTTCAATAATGTCACACTGCTGCTGCCTGAATTCTGTCCCAGTGTTGTTCCAGAGTTTATGATGAGCCAGTGTTTGGTATTTCTGACTTCCATTCCACGTACACCCTCACCCTCCACCTTGCCCTCCTCCTCCTGCTCACTCTTGGCCTCAACCTCTCTCTTACCCTCATCCTCTTAACCCCTTGCCCTTACCCTCCACCTTGCCCTCCTCCTCCTCACTCTTGCCCTCACCCTCCTCCTCACTCATCCTCACCCTCCCTTTCCCTTACACTCTCCCTTGCCCTCATCTTCCTCCTCACTCACCATCACTCTCCTCACCCTCCCCTTGCCCTCCCTCCTGCTCTTGGCTTCATCCTCCTCCTCCTTACTCTTGCTCTCACTCTCCTCCTCACTCGTTCTCGCCTTTGGTCTCATCCTCCTCCTCCTCCTCAGTCATAAGAACATAAGAAATAGGAGCAGGAGTAGGCCATACGGCCCCTCGGGCCTGCTCCGCCATTCAATAGGATCATGGCTGATCCGAACCTAGACTCACGTCCACTTCCCTGCCCGCTCCCCGTAACCCCTAATTCCCTTATCTGCTAGGAAACTGTCTATCGCCGTTTTAAATTTATTTAATGTCGCAGCTTCCACAGCTCTCTGAGGTAGCAAATTCCATAGATTTACTACCCTCTGAGTGAAGAAGTTTCTCCTCATCTCAGTTTTGAAAGGGCAGCCCCTTATTCTAAGATTATGCCCCCTAGTTCTAGTCTCACCCATCAGTGGAAACATCCTCACCGCATCCACCCGATCAAGCCCCCTCACAATCTTATATGTTTCGATAAGATCGCCTCTCATTCTTCTGAATTCCAATGAGTAGAGGCCCAACCTACTCAACCTTTCCTCATAAGTCAACCCCCTCATCTTCGGAATCAACCGAGTGAACCTTCTCTGAACTGCCTCGAGAGCAAGTATATCTTTTCTTAAATATGGAAACCAAAACTGTACGTAGTATTCCAGGTGTGGCCTCACCAATACCCTGTATAACTGCAACAAGACTTCCCTGTTTTTATACTCCATCCCCCTTGCAATAAAAGCCAAGATTCCATTGGCCTTCCTGATCACCTGCTGTACCTACACACTAACCTTCTGTGTTTCATGCACCAGGACCCCCAGATCCCTTTGTACTGTAACACTTTGCAGTTTCTCTCCATTTAGATAATAACTTGCTCTTTGATTTTTTCTGCCAAAGTGCATAACCTCACACTTTCCAACATTACATCTGCCAAATTTTTGCCCACTCACCCAGCCTGTCTATGTCCTTTTGTAGGTTTTTCCTTGTTCTTCTCCATCACCCTTCCTACAAACATAGGGAATTCTAACTGGGTCGGATTGTTCTTATATCTTCTGGCATAGTTATTCATGTCCAGGCCTTGTTCTCCAAACTGGCTTCTCCGTTCAATCCTGCTGCTGCTCTGTCAGTGCCACATCCCTGCCCAGTGCTGACCCATCACTCTCTAACACGGTCGTTACCATCCTCAGGGTCACTCAAGTCTTCTCACGCAAAGACAATTCAGTCTCAAAAAATTAAAGGCACCGCGGCCCCCCCTCCCACACCAGCCCCCCCTCCCCACACCCCTCCAAGTCTTACCCAGAGTGTTACTCAGTCTTGCAGGCCAGGAAGAACAGGTTCAATCCCCGGCTTATGTTGAGTTAGCTAGTCTCAGCCAGGTTGACACTGGAAGCACTGTAGTTAGCCTCAGTGCCCTGATTACAGACCAATTTTCCAATGGGTTTACCTGATTTCCAGCTGGTTGCTACGCCATGTCTATTTGTGCAGTAATGGCTTATTTCCTGTTTGCCCCTATAATGTTGGGATTGTAAGGTTTTGAGGTATAATATATATTGCAGTATTCTAACATTTGTGAGAAAACGTTTACATACGAAGAAGATTTGGACACAAACATTTACCCAGAAGTAACAACAGAAGGTGCTGGAAACACTCAGCAGGCCCGGCAGCCTCGGTGGAGAGAGAAACAGAGTTTACCCAGAAGACACTGGGCTGCCGCCATTCTTTTCAGGGAAAGGCAGCAAAATGGCTACCAGGAATCCGTTGATATGGCAACCTGCTGTAGCATGGACTTTTCAAAAGCTACTCGTTGTAATTACAAACTAGATTTCCTAAGGTGATAAAAAAAGAAAAGCCACAAATTGCTGAAAATCTGAATGTGAAATGCAAAATGCTGGAGATTCACAGCAGATCTGTCAGCATCGGAAAGAGGAAAGATAGGTCAATGTTTCACCGGAAGTGATGTGGTGATATCGTGCGCAGATGTCCTCACACAGGACAACTGTGATGTCATCATATGTGACAACTGTGACACCATCACACATGGCAACCGTGACATCATACGTGACATCTGTGACATCACATGTAACAGTTATGATATCACATGTGGCAGCAATGACATGCGTGACAACTGTGATATCACATGTGGCAACTGTGGCATCATCACATGTAACAACTGTGACATCACATGTGGCAACAGTGACATGCGTGACAACTAACATCATCACATGTGGCAACTGTGACATCACATTTAACAACTGTGACATATGTGACAACTGTGGCATCATCACATATAACTGTGACATATCACATGACAACTGTGACATCACGTAGCAATTGTGATATCACATGACAATTGTGACATTATTGCATGCCATCATCACACATTACAGCAGTGACTAAGTATCTTGTTTTTAGTGAGACTTTAGAAAAGCCAAGACTCCTTTACAGGTTTAATCAGCCTTCGACACCTCAGTGATTCACACAGCTCTTCAGGAGTTGGTGCCGATTCACCGGCAGTCAAACCTAGAGATATGGATTGACTCATAATCTCCTGGGAGTGTAAAACATACAGAAAACTGCAACCCAATCACACAGCCTTTGCAATTTTGAGGATCATTTTTGAAAATTAGGCGCAAAGTAAAAAATCATAACTACCTTAACTGGCAGCTGAAATCCAGACCAAATATCTGCTCGGGGGACCTTCAGTGTTTGATCATGACTGGGCACAACAGGAAGATGCATTCTGCTGGTAGATTATTGCTGGATCATGAGTACACTCTCGGCCCATGCTGCTGGGTTCATGTGGACCTACTGAGACAGATATAATAATATGAAAGGGGATATGGGTCAGTCAGCCTGGTGGACCTGCTGAGACCCTGCAAATCCCTTCCAGCTAGTTTCATACTTAACATGCAATTTAACTTTGGAAATGTAGTGCAAGTTCTCTAGTAATGTGTTTGGAAATGTTAGCACCAAGCTGTACAGGACATTCAAGAACAGAAAGATTGACTGAATTAGTTAAAGGATATTCCTGAGTAACTGTGGCAGAGTTAAAGGAAGATTGAGTTAGAGGATATTCAGTGAGGAATGGATTGAGTTAGAGGACAGTGATGGTGAGTGAGATATACACCAGTGATGGTGAGTGAGATTGTGCTTAATATTGTAACTGATATTGTACTTAATGCTATATCCAATATTGCATTTAATACTGTGCCTAATATTTTATTTAATACTGTATCTGATACTGTGTCATCCGAAAATGCAGCATCAGTTTCCAAAGTACACTGATGACACCCAGCTCTACCTCACCACCACCTCTCTCAGCTCCTCCACGGTCTCTAAATTGTCATCCAGCACTGGATGAGCAGAAATTCCCTCCAATTAAATATTGGGAAGACCGTTGTCTTCGGTCCCCACCACAAACTCTGTTCCCTAGCCACTGACTCCACCCCTCTCCCAGGCATCTGTCTGAGGCTGAACCAGACGGTTCGTAACCTTGGTGTTGTATTTGACCCCGAGATAAGCTTCCGACCACACATCCTCTCCATCACCAAGACCGCCTACTTTCACCTCTGTAACATCACCCGACTCTGGCCCTGCCTCAGCTCATCTGCTGTTGAAACCCTCCTCATCCATGCATTTGTTACATAGGATTACACAGGATATACGGCACAGAAACAGGCCATTCGGCCCAACCAGTCCATGCCGGCGTTTATGCTCCACTCGAGCCTCCTCCAGTCTTTCCTCATCTAAATCTATCAGTTTATCCCTCTATTCCCTTCTCCCTCATATGCTTGTCTAGCCTCCCCTTAAATGCATCCATACTATTCGCTTCAACCACTCCCTGTGGTAGTGAGTTCCACATTCTCACCACTCACAGGGTAAAGAAGTTTCTCCTGAGTTCCCTTACCTCTAAACTTGATGATTCCATCGCTTTCCGGGCCGTTCTCCCACCTTCCACCCTCCGTAAACCTGAGCTCATCCAAAACTCGGCTGCCCATGTCCTAACTCGCACCAAGTCCCGTTCACCCATCACCACTGTGCTCGCTGACCTACATTGGCTCCCGGTTAAGCAACGTCTCAGTTTTAAAATTCTCATCCTTGTTTCCAAATCCCTCCCTATCTCTGTAACCTTCTCCAGCCCCACAACCTTCCAAGATTTCTGCGCTCCTCTAATTCTGGCCTCTTGAGCATCCACGATTTCCATCGCTCCACCATTGGTGGCCGTGCCTTCAGCTGCCTGGGCCCCAAGCTCTGGAATTCCCTCCTTAAACCTCTCCGCCTCTCTACCTCCCTTTCCTCCTTTAAGATGCTCCTTAAAACCTTCCTCTTTGACCAAGCTTTTGGTCACCTGTCCTAATATCTCCTTATGTGGCTCGGTGTCAAATATTGTTTGATAATCGCTCCTGTGAAGCGCCTTGGGACATTTTACTACGGTAAAGGTGCTATAAAAGTGTCAGCCGTGGCTCAGTGGGCAGCACTCTCACCTCTGAGTCAGAAGGTTGTGGGTTCAAGTCCCACTCCAGAGACTTGAGCACAAAAATCTAGGCTGACACTCCAGTGCAGTGCTGAGGTGCCGTCTTTCAGATGAGACATTAAACCAATGCTCTCTTAGATGGACATAAAAGATCCCATGGCACTATTTCGAAGAAGAGCAGGGGAGTTATCCCTGGGGCCAATATTTATCCCTCAACCAACATAACAAAAAAACAGATTATCTGGTCATTATCACATTGCTGTTTGTGGGAGCTTGCTGTGCGCAAATTGTCTGTCGTGTTTCCTACATTACAACAGTGACTATATTTCATTGGCTGTAAAGCGCTTTGAGACGTCCGGTGGTTGTGAAAGGCACCATAAAAATGCAACTCTTTCTGTTTAAAAATACAAGTTGTTGTTGTTATATCCCATATTGGATCTGATACTGTACATGATATTGTATTTAATATAGTATATGTAACACTGTACCTGATACTCTAATACTTTATCGGATATTGTATTTAATACTGTATCTCTAATATTTTACGTAATACTGTATCCAGTATCTTTCAGGATAGTTTTTTTGTGATGTCAGGTGCTGAGGCTTTGATCTCTGACTATCTGACACCAGCCTGCGAGCAATGTAACGCACCTGCTGTACTCCGCACTCAGTCAGGTTAAAGCTACAAATCACACCGCTGGCCATCCCCAGCCTGTCCTGGAACTAATTAAATGCTAATCTCCCTGGCTCTGCGGAATCTAAATGTGCCTCAACACCTGCACTCCGCGCAGAAGGGAAGGGGGAGGGGAGAACGTCTGAATTTAACTCCTAAACTGCAAGGGTGATGAGTAATTGTGGAAGGGGAACTGTCATTTAGTAACATTTTGTCACTTTTTATAGAAGCGGTATCTGCCAACTGGGGTCAGAAACCAGTCTCTGTATCATGCTATAGCTGTGATTGCATGCTGCCCTCTTGTGTCAATTGGACTCTACTGCATTTTGTAAAGTAATTAAAGGGGAACACGCCCCAGGAAATAGAGAAGAATTGGGATTCAGCTCACACTTTAGCGTCAGTTATTTCTTGCAGAAACCTGGCAAACTAACCCTGCACAGCGGGGGATGATGAGGCACTGTCCTATGTACCAGTAGAAGATCGTGTCAAGAACGAAAAGGAGCAAACCTCAGATTAACATCTCATCTGAAAGTCAGCAGCACAGCCTCAGTGCTGCACTGAAGTATGGGCTCTAATCCCTGGGGTGGGACTTGAACCCACCACCTTCTGTCTCAGAGGCGAGAGTGCCAAGGCTGACACTTGGACTGGTATCAGAGATCGGCCGATAGAGGAACAAGAAATGACCTTCATCTCTTCCAACTCACTCCATCGCCCAGGTTCACTGATCAAACACGTGGCTTCCTTTTTGAACAAGTTTGTGATTTAGTTTGGAAATGCCAACCAGAGATAATCTCTACAAACCCATTTACAATGTCACCTTACATCGTGGGCAAAGTCGTTCTTCCCTCCTTGTGCCACGGTGACACTCCGCCTTTCCCCATAGTCCTGTGGGCTCTCTCGGCCAGATCGATAGCTTCGTGCTGAATGAGGTTAACGATCCCTCCACAACACAACTTTAAACAGTTAGACTGTGCAGCGCGGCGATGGCCCAATTAAAATCACATTGCGAATAAAACCCACGACAGACACCAGTTCATTCTCTGCAAACCCACAGCCAGGGTCTGAAAGATATTTGCTGTGTTCAGCAGTTTGAACAATGGGAGTCTCCCACAGTAAATCCGCTATAAAATATTAAAAGGAAAGAGACTGCGTGCTGCATTAAATTGGATGTGAATGCGACAGATTTCAAAGAGTTCAGAATAATGAATTTACATCATCAAATGTACACATCCCTTTCAAACTCCTCCTTGACATCTCAGGAAGGCGTTTAATAGGGAACGGGTTCAGAATAGCACAGGATCCCGCTGCTCTGGAAAGCAGGAGGTAGCGAGGCTAGATCCTAATTCTCGTTAATGTATTTCTCTCTTTTCTTGACTAATTAAGTGCGCTTCTGATACTTTACTGAATAAAAGAGAGTGGGCAATGCACGGAGACCAATCCTCACCTTGAGAATTGCTTAAGAAACACCGAGGTGCCAACAAATATTGGACGAGATGTCCTCCAGCCTGGAGGTGTTTGATGCAATCACAAGTAAAAGCCAAGAAGAATGATTGAAAGGCTCCTTTCTGATGCATTTCAGCAGCCTATAATCAACCAAAAGAAAATGGGCTCAGCATTAGCTGTGGTTCAGTGGGCAGCACACTTACCTCTGAGTCAGAAGGTTGTGGGTTCATAGTCCCACTCCAGAGACCTGAGCTCAAAATCTAGGCTGTCACTCCAGTGCAGTGCTGAGGGAGTGCTGCACTGTCGGAGGTGCCGTCTTTCGGATGAGATGTTAAACCGGGGCCCTGTCTGCTCTCTCAGATGGAAGAAAAAGATCCCATGGCCACTATTTCAAAAGTGAGTTCTCCTGCTGACCTGGCAAACCAACATCTCCAAAACCAGCCATTTATCTCATTGCTGTTTGTGGGACCTTGCTGTGTGGAAATTGCTTCATGGTGGGACTTCAGGCTTTGGGGTGTTCTGAGGTTGTGAAAGTTGCTATATAAACACAAAAAAACTTGCATTTCTATAGCACCTTTCACATCCTCAAATTGGTTTATAACCACTTAAAATCAATTACTTTTGCAGGGTTCTTAGTCCCTGTTGTTATGTCAGCATGAGGCAGGCAATTTCTGCACAGCAAGGTCCCACAAACAGCAATGAGATAAATGACTGGTTTTGGTTTGCCAGATCACCGGAAGAACTCCTCTTCTTCAAATAGTGACATGGAATCTTTTGCATCCACTTGAACAGGAAGACGAGGCCTCAGTTTCTTAGGCAGTCCCTCGGAACCGAGGATGACTTGCTTCCACATTAAAAATGAGTTCTCAGGTGACTGATGAGTCCAATGCGGGACCTACAGTCTCTGTCACAGGTGGGGCAGACAGTGGTTGAAGTGGGCGGGTGGGTGGGGTGCTTGGGTTGACGTGCGCTCCTTGCGCTGCCTGCGCTTGGCTTCCGCTTGCTCCCGGCGAAGAGACTCCAGGTGTTCGGCGCCTTCCCGGATGCTTCTCCTCCACTTTGTGCGGTCTTGGGCCAGGGATTCCCAGGTGTCGGTGGGGATGTTACACTTTTTCAAGGAGGCTTTGAGGGTATCCTTGAAGCGTTTCCTCTGCCCACCTGGGGCTCTCTTGTCGTGCCGGAGCTCCAAGTAGAGCGCTTGTTTTGGGAGTCTAGTATCGGGCATGCGGACAATGTGACCCGTCCATCGGAGCTGATTGAGCGTGGTCAAAGCTTCGATGCTGGGGATGTTTGCCTGAGTGAGAACACTGACGTTGGTGCGCCTATCCTGCCAATGGATTTGCAGGATCTGAGGCCTTAATGCCCCATTCAAAAGACGGCATCTCAGAAAATAATCGCACTCCCCAGTGCTGCACTGAAGATGTTGCATTTGAGTGTTTATGTCAAACATAGTTGCCTCATTTGATTACAATTATCCTGTGATAATCAACCACTTGGCTGATCTTTTTTTCTATCTTTAATTTTCATATCTCAGTGAGTTGTATGATTAGGTCATCACCATTTTTGTAATTGGTTACAGTAAAAATCAACTATTCCCTAGACAGGTCTTGGGAAGCATCAGTTCATTTAAGGTGGGAGGGGGCTCGTGTGGAGCATAAACACCGGCATAGACCAGTTGGGCCGAATGGCCTGTTTCTGTGCTCTACATTCAATGTCATTCAGGTTTAGAAAAAAAATTCTCAGGTCGCGGCGATGCCGACATTGGCCACCCTTAGCTGGCCCGAGAAAGTGGCACTGGACTTTCTCCTTGAACTGCTCCTCGTGGAGATGGTACTCCCACAGTGGTACTTGGTAAGGAATTCCAGGATATTGACCCAGCGACAATGTAGCAACACAACACAAGTCAAAGTCAGGATGGTGTGTGAGCTGGAGGAGAATGTGCAGGTGATGGTGCTCCCCTTGATCTTGCCGTTTCTGGTGGTGGAGTTCATGGGGATAGAAGGTGCTGTCAAAGGAACCGTGCTGAGTTGCTGCACTGCATCCTGTTGCTCAATCAGCCAACAGCCCTTTTCCGTTACACGCTTTCCTCTGTCCTTATATTATCTGTCCTAGTTCAGTCTTGATGCTTCTCACCTGATAATAGCTTTCCTCTGACATCATTTTTTTTGATACAGTGAGTATTTACACAAAGTCTGCACCTGGCTCTTGGAATGAGAAACTTTGATGTTGTCGAATCTCACCAATCACCCATCGTCTACCAGTAATTACTGGACTATGTTAGACACACATGCACATTATTAATTTATGACCTAACAGATACAAAAACACCCCATGTTACATTACCCTGCATCTGATTTGAGAGAGTTCCCTTTGAAGAGCTTTATGTAAATGGGGAGCTGCTGTGCTCTTGTTTCCTGAGATTCTTTAATGTTGTACTCAAGGGTAGATGGAGCAGGGAACAATCAGGCTTCTGATTAGAAACGTGCTCTTTTGCTGCATTTACTCAGTAAACACAAGAGTAGGTTTGTTTTCAGAGAACGTACACCACTCCCCTGGTCCCTGAGTACACAGGTCCTTCTCACTAATACAGCAGAGATTCACCATTCTGCACCAAAATACTGCGGATGCAAGTTTAAAAGCAGAAAATGCTGGAAACACTCAGCAGGTCAGGCAGCATCTATGGAGAGAAAAACAGAGTTATCGTTTCAGGTCAATGTTTCTGATGAAAGGTCATCGGCCTGAAACGTTAACTCTGTTTCTCTCATGGAGGGAGTTGGGATTGGATGGGGGTGTGTTGGAGGGAACTGGGATTGGATGGGGGTGTGTTGGAGGGAACTGGGATTGGATGGGGGTGTGTTGGAGGGAACTGGGATTGGATGGGGGTGTGTTGGAGGGAACTGGGATTGGATGGGGGTGTATTGGATGGGGGTGTGTTGGAGGGAGCTGGGATTGGATGGGGGTGTGTTGGAGGGAACTGGGATTGGATGGGGGGGTGTTGGAGGGAACTGGGATTGGATGGGGGTGTGTTGGAGGGAACTGGGATTGGATGGGGGTGTGTTGGAGGGAACTGGGATTGGATGGGGGCGTGTCGGAGGGAACTGGGATTGGATGGGGGTGTGTTGGAGGGAACTGGGATTGGAGGGGGATGTGTTGGAGGGAACTGGGATTGGATGGGGGTATATTGGAGGGAGCGGGGATTGGATGGGGGTGTGTTGGAGGGAACTGGGATTGGATGGGGGTGTGTTGGAGGGAACTGGGATTGGATGGGGGTGTGTTGGAGGGAACTTGGATTGGATGGGGGTGTGTTGGAGGGAACTGGGATTGGCTGCTGGGGTTAACTCTGTTCCTCTCTCCACAGATGCTGCCTGATCTGCTGAGTATTTCCAGCATTTTCTGTTTTCATTTCACTATTCTGTGATAGGTTTGATCAGACACTCTGCTAATCTGGGAGATGTGATTCTTGTGGCAGCCAAATGAGAACTGAATGACTATACTGGAAACCAACAGCAATGAAGGGTCTCAGGGGAACATAAAGGGAAGGGGATTAGTGGAATTACTGATCTGCTTGATGTCCTGTGTCATACACCACCTCTCACATGTAGCACCATGATGCAACACACTGAGCGCGATGTTGTGCCTAGGCAACTGCAATCAAGCACTAGTTGGGGTTTACCAATCTCAGTCTCAAACAGAGAATTAGAGATGCATGTAACAAGGGTACTACAGTAATCATGGGTGACTTTAATCTACATATAGACTGGGCAAACCAAATTAGCAATGAGGATGAATTTCTGGAGGGTTTACAAGATGGATTTTAGACCAGTACGTTGAGGAGCCAACTAGGGAACAGGCTATCCTAGATTGGGTATTGTGCAATGAGAAGGGGTTAATTAATAATCTTATTGTGCGGGGTCCTTTAGGGAAGAGTGACCATAACATGATAGAATTCTTCATTAAGATGGAAAGTGAAGTAGTCCAATCCGAAACTAGGGTCCTAAATCTAAACAAAGGAAACTATGACGGTATGAGGAGTGAGTTGGCTATGATAGATTGGGGAGCTTCATTAAAAGGCTTGACGGTGGATAGGCAATGGCTACCATTTAAGGAACAAATGCATGAATTGCAACAGTTATACATTCCTTTCTGGCGCAAAAACACAAAAGGAAAAGCGGCCCAACCATGACTAACAAAAGAAATGAAGGATAGTATTAGATCCAAAGAGGAGTCATATAAAGTTGCCAGAAAAAGTAGCAAGCCTGAGGATTGGGAGCAGTTTAGAGTTCAGCAAAAAAGGACCAAGAGCTTGATTAAGAAGGGAAAAATAGAGTATGAGAGTAAACTTGCAAGGAACATAAAAGCGGACTGTAAAAGCTTCTACAAGTATGTAAAAAGAAAAAGATTAGTGAAAACAAATGTAGGTCCCTTATAGTCAGAAACGGGAGAATTTATAATGGGGAACAAGGAAATGGATGAGCAATTAAACAAATACTTTGGTTCTGTCTTCACGGAAGAGTACACAAATAACTTCCCAGGAATGCTAGGGAACCAAGGGTCGAGTGAGAAGGAGGAATGAAAGGAAATTAGAATTAGTAAAAAAAATAGTGCTGGAGAAATTAATGGGACTGAAAGCTAATAAATCCCCAGGGCCTGATAATCTGCATCCCAGAGTACGAAAGAGGTAGCCATGGAAATAGTGGATGCGTTGGTTGTCATCCTCAGAGACATGGACCATGTACAACAGGCACCTCAAAGCACTGGAGAGGTACCACCAACGCTGCCTCCGCAAGATCCTGCAAATCCATTGGCAGGATAGGTGCACCAACATCAGTGTTCTCGCTCAGGCCAACATCCCCAGCATCGAAGCTTTGACCACGCTCGATCAGCTCCGATGGACGGGTCACATTGTCCGCATGCCCGATACGAGACTCCCAAAACAAGCGCTCTACTCGGAGCTCCGACACAGCAAAAGAGCCCCAGCTGGGCAGAGGAAACGCTTCAAGGACACCCTCAAAGCCTCCTTGAAAAAGTGCAACATCCCCACCGACACCTGGGAATCCCTGGCCCAAGACCGCACAAAGTGGAGGAGAAGCTTTCGGGAAGGCGCCGAACACCTGGAGTCTCTTCGCCGGGAGCAAGCGGAAGCCAAGCGCAGGCAGCGCAAGGAGCGCACGTCAACCCAAGCACCCCACCCACCCGCCCCTTCAATCACCGTCTGCCCCACCTGTGACAGAGACTGTAGGTCCCACATTGGACTAATCAGTCACCTGCGAACTCATTTTTAATGTGGAAGCAAGTCATCCTCGGTTCCGAGGGACTGCCTAAGAAGAAGAAGAAGGATGCATTGGTTGTCACCTTCCCAAATTCTATAGATTATGGAACAGTTCCTGCAGATTGGAGGGTGGCAAATGTAACCCCATTATTTAAAAAAGGAGGGAGAGAGAAAACAGGGAACTACAGACCGGTTAGCCTAACATCAGTAGTAGGGAAAATGCTAGAGTCTATTGTAAAGGATGTGATAACAGGACACTTAGAAAATATCAACGGGATTAGACAAAGTCAACATGGATTTATGAAAGGGAAATCGTGTTTGACAAACCTACTGGAGTTTTTTGAGGATGTAACTGGTAGAATAGATAAGGGAGAACCAGTGGATGTGGTGTATTTGGATTTTCAGAAGGCCTTTGATAAAGTCCCACATAAGAGGTTAGTGTGCAAAATTAAAGCACATGGGATTGGGGGTAATATACTGGCATGGATTGAAAATTGGTTAACAGACAGGAAACAGAGAGTAGGAATAAATGGGTCTTTTTCGGGGTGGCAGGCAGTGACTAGTGGGGTACCGCAGGGATCAGTGTTTGGGCCCCAGCTATTCACAATATATATCAATGATTTGGATGAAGGAACTAAAAATAATCTTTCCAAGTTTGCTGATGACACAAAACGAGGTGGGCTTGTGAGTTGTGAGGAGGATGCAAAGAGGCTTCAAGGCGATTTAGACACGTTGAGTGAGTGGGCAAACACATGGCAGATGCAGTATAAATGTGGATAAATGTGAAGTTATCCACTTCGGTAGGAAAAACAGAAAGGCAGAATATTATCTAAATGTTGATAGATTGGGAAATGTTGATGTACAAAAGGACCTGGGTGTCCTTGTACACCAGTCACTGAAAGCAAACATGCAGGTGCAGCAAGCAGTTAGGAAGGCAAATGGTATGTTGGCCTTCATTGCAAGAGGATTTGAGTGCAGGAGCAAGGATGTCTTACTACAGTTATACAGGGCCTTGGTGAGACCACACTTGGATACTGTGTGCAGTTTTGGTCTCCTTACCTAAGAAAGGATATACTTGTCATAGAGGGAGTGCAGCGAAGGTTCACCAGACTGATTCCTGGGATGGCAGGACTGTCGTACGAGGAGAGATTGGGTCGACTAGGCCTGTATTCACTAGAGTTTTGAAGAATGAGCGGGGATCTCATTGAAATGTATAAAATTCTAACGGGGCTAGACAGACTGGATGCAGAGAGGATGTTTCCCCTGGCTGGGGGGTCTAAACGAGGGGTCACAGTCTCAGGATACGGGGTAGGACATTTAGGACTGAGATGAGGAGAAATTTCTTCACTGAGGGTGGTGAACCTGTGGAATTCTCTACCACAGAAGGCTGTGGAGGCCAAGTCACTGAATATATTTAAGAAGGAGATAGATAGATTTCTAGACACAAAAGACATCAAGAGGTATGGGGAGAGAGCGGGAATATGGTATTGAGATAGAGGATCAGCCATGATCATATTGAAAGGGCCGAATGGCCAACTCCTGCTCCTATTTTTCGATGTTTCTCACTTCTGCGAGGAGTGGCTGATCCCTCAGGACAGCGAGGGATAAAAAAATCAGACAGAAAATCAACCGTCCCCCTACAGTCTGCTCTCAACCACCTCGTAGGGGGCGAGCTTCCCACTGATGTTGGAGAAGGTTTGCAAACAGATATTGCTCTCTGGACAGGCAGGAGGAGAAAACAGCTTCAAATAGAGGGACTCCCACTCTCCTCGATCACTGGTCATTTCCATATATGAAATGCTCTTCAGTGATAATGATGTTCCTTTAACAAACCTCACCGAATCCATAGTTATACGTCACCAACAGACCCATTCAGCACAGATTCCTTTACCATTGTACAATTTTAATTTGGGATTTTTTAATATTTTGGATCATATTTTATTTTAGGAATTTCTTCCATTTTTCAACTTGCATTTATATAGCGCCTTTAACGTAGGTGCTTCACAGGAGCGATTATCAGACATAATCTGACACCGAGCCACATAAGGAGATATTAGGACAGGTGACGAGGTAGGTTTTAAGGAGCGTCTTAAAGGAGGAGAGAGAGGCAGAGAGGCGGAGAGGTTTAGGGAGGGAATTCCAGAGCTTAGGGCCGAGGCAGCTGAAGGCACGCCACCAATTGAAGAGCAGTGAAAATCAGGGATGCTCAAGAGGCCAGAATTAGAGGAACATAGATATCTCGGGGGGTTGTGGGGCTGGAGAAGATTACAGAGATAGGGAGGGGCGAGGCCATGGAAGGATTTGAAAACAAGGGTGAGAATTTTAAAATAATTCCTACAACAATGAACCCTAGCTCACTCCAACAGACTGCCACTCAATCCCAGCTCCCTCCAACACACCCCACCCAATCCCAGCTCCCTCCAACACACCCCACCCAATCCCAGCTCCCTCCAACACCCCCCCACTCAATCCCAGCTCCCTCCAGCACACCCCCACCCAATCCCAGCTCCCTCCAACACACCCCCATTCAATCCCAGCTCCCTCCAACACACCCCCACTCAATCCCAGCTCCCTCCAACACACCCCCACTCAATCCCAGCTCCCTCCAACACACCCCAACCCAATCCCAGCTCCCTCCAACACACCCCCATTCAATCCCAGCTCCCTCCAACACACCCCCACTCAATCCCAGCTCCCTCCAACACACCCCCACTCAATCCCAGCTCCCTCCAACACACCCCCACTCAATCCCAGCTCCCTCCAATATACCTTTAAACCATCCAATTCCACCTCCATCCTAATCCCAGCCTCCCCCAGCTCAATCCTTCTAAACTTCAGAACCCCTCGCTCTTTCTCCACATGTCCTTCTCCTACAATCAATTAAAACTTAGTGTTGTCTTACCAAGGTAACGAGACTCCTTTGCTCTCCTACTCTGTCGACCCTTGTTACTGGCCTGCACTGTGACTCTCAGCCAATCACCTGGGCTTCCTAATTAATCACCTGTAGGAGCTGTGACAGCAGTGACGTTGAACAGAAAGTCAGAGTGAGATCTGACTAAGAGTTTTAACACAGTAAATTGAAATCCGTTTATTCATTTTGATTACTTTAAAACAATCTGACTTATCACTTCAAGCAATGCTCAGGAGCGGCAGCCAAAAAAAACAGATTCCAATATTGATACATCTTCTTTAGGGTAAATCTAGGTTGTGCATTTAAAAGTCGCCCATGAATTATTAATAAATTTAATATATTCCTTTTAACTTTTTGCAAAGTTATTGAAAAAAAAGCTGAGATTACATCAAAAATATTCCCACTATTTTTAAGGAATAGACTTTACTTTTTTTTAAAGGGTCAATAATTTTGAAAAGGTGGATAATAGATTGTTCATCCACGGCCATGTGTTGGTTGGTTTGTGACATCCAACCCTTCCTCACTTTTCCTGCTCCCTCTCCATTTCCTGTCAAATATTTTTTGTTTTTGAACAGGCCAATATAATAAGTGTGTGAGTGAGGGTCCCGTGATGCACTGCGCACCTCCATTGCCCAGAAGTTTTGAGACCTGCTGTAGCTCCATCACCATCATAAGAACATAAGAATTCGGAGCAGGAGTCGGCCATTCGGCCCCTCGAGCCTGCTCCGCCATTCAATAAGATCATGGTCGATCTTCCACCTCAACTTCACTTTCCCGCCCTATCCCCATATCCCGTGATTCCCTTAGTGTCCAAAAATCTATCGATCTCTGTCTTGAATATACTCAACAATTCAGCATCTACAGCCCTCTGGGGTAGAGAATTCCAAAGATTCACAGCCCTCTGAGTGCAGACATTTCTCCTCATCTCAGTCCTAAATGGCCGACCCCTTATCCTGAGACTATACCCCCTAGTTCTAGACTCTCCAGCCAGGGGCAACAGCCTCTCAGCATCAACCGTGGATAACAGGGGAAATTAGAGACAGCATAAAATCCAAAGATAGGGCGTATAAAATAGCCAAAAAAAGCGCCAGAGCGGAAGATTGGGAACAGTTTAAGATAGAGCAAAGGAGGGCAAAGGGCATGATCAAGAGGGGCAAAATAGCTTACGAAAACAAGCTGGCGGAAAATATAAAAACTAACTCCAAAAGCTTTTATAAATATATCAAAAGGAAAAGACTGGTGAAAACCAAAGTTGGTCCATTGCAGTCAGATACGGGGGAATATATAATGGGAAATAAGGAAATGGCAGATCAACTAAATGCATACTTTGGGTCAGTCTTTACGAAGGAAGACACAAAAAACCTCCCTGGGATATCGGGAAAAATAGGGACATTGGCAAAGGAGGAACTGACGCAAATCAATATCTCTAAGGATATGGTGTTAAGGAAGCTAAAGGGATTGAAGGTGGACAAATCCCCAGGGCCTGATAACATGCATCCTAGGGTACTGAAGGAGGTGGCCCTAGAGATAGCGGATGCACTAAGGATGATTTTTCAGAATTCATTAGACTCGGGAACAGTGCCGATGGATTGGAGGGTAGCTAACGTTACCCCACTATTCAAAAAGGGGGGTAGGGAAAAAGCAGGTAATTACAGACCTGTAAGCCTTACATCAGTTGTGGGCAAAATGCTGGAGTCCATCATTAAGGATGAAATAGCGGAGCACTTAGCAAATGGGGACAGGATAGGACAGAGTCAACATGGATTTACAAAGGGTAAATCGTGCTTGACTAATCTATTGGAATTTTTTGAGGGAGTAACTGGTAGAATAGATGGGGGAGAGCCAGTAGATGTGGTGTACCTGGACTTCCAAAAGGCCTTCGATAAGGTCCCACATAAAAGATTAGCATGGAAAATTGAGGCTCATGGGATAAAGGGGAAAGTTTTGGCGTGGATAGGGAACTGGCTGTCAGATAGAAAACAGAGAGTTGGAATAAACGGCTCATTTTCTGAATGGCAGGCAGTAACAAGTGGGGTACCACAGGGATCTGTCCTGGGCCCCCAGCTGTTCACAATTTACATTAATGACCTGGATCAGGGAGTCGGATGCAGCATTTCCAAATTTGCAGACGACACTAAACTAGGAGGGGGGGTGGGCTCAGAGGAAGAGACCAGGAAGCTCCAGAGCGATTTGGACAGACTGGGCGATTGGGCGGATAAATGGCAGATGCACTATAATGTGGACAAGTGCGAAGTTATCCACCTTGGGTGCAGGAACGGGAGGGCAAATTATTATTTAAATGGCAATAGATTGGGAGAGGGGGAAGTACAGAGAGACCTGGGTGTTCTTGTACACCAGTCACTGAAGGCGAGCATGCAGGTGCAACAGGCGGTCAAGAAGGCAAACGGTATGCTGGCCTTCATAGCAAAAGGGTTAGAATACAGGAACAGGGACACCTTGCTGCAGCTGTACAGGGCACTGGTGAGACCACACCTCGAGTACTGTGTACAGTTTTGGTCGCCTCATCTGAGGAAGGATGTTCTTGCCATGGAGGGGGTGCAGCGGCGATTCACCAGGCTGATACCAGGAATGGCGGGAATGACCTATGAGGAGAGACTATGTAGTTTAGGGATGTACACACTGGAGTTTAGAAGATTGAGAGGGGACCTCATAGAAGTGTATAAAATTCTGACAGGTCTAGACAGACTGGATGCAGAAGGAATGTTTCCCTTGGCGGGTGAGAACAGAACTAGAGGACATAATTTAAGGATAAGGGCTAAACCATTTAGGACAGAGATGAGGGGGAATTTCTTCACTCAGAGAGTGGTGAACCTGTGGAACTCATTGCCACAGAGGGCAGTGTACGCCAGCTCATTAAATATATTTAAGAGGGAATTAGATATATTTCTACGGGCAAAAGGGGTTAAGGGTTACGGAGAGAAGGCGGGGACGGGATACTGAATTAAAGGATCAGCCATGATCTCATCGAATGGCGGAGCAGGCACGAAGGGCCGAATGGCCTACTCCTGCTCCTATCTTCTATGTATCTATGTATCTATGTACCCTGTCAAGCCCTCTAAGAATTTTATACATGTCGTCCCTGCTGACTCAGCACAGGTCAGGGATCAAACCCTGGGGGAAATCCTGGATGACTCACACAGCATTTACCAGTTGAGTGGCTGAGGAGCTCAACTAGAGCAAATTTAACAGGAATATAATGACCACCGATCCATTCATCTCACTTTATCTCTAGCTCCTTCTATCTGTCCTGTCAGTCACTTATCTCAATGTTTCCCTCCCTGTGAGCTAGTGACTACTTCACTTATTCTGACAGCTGAACACTGGCAGCTGCCCTGAGTTTAAACAGGAAAGTACTGCACAGGCTGGAGGGATCCTTTCTATCTATAACAGGGACACTTATTTCCTTCTTGTTTTAGATTTTGGCTTGGAGTGTAGCCCAATCACTACTCCAAAAGGAATGGGACAAAACCATACAATTATTGATCACTTATTTTCTAAGACAGTTTTCTTCTTATGGAGCTGGGGTTGTCGGTGTGGGGGTTGTCATTGTTGGGTTGTCGGTGTGGGGGTTGTCAGTGTGGGGTTGTCGGTGTGGGGGTTGTCGGTGGGGTTGTCGGTGTGGGGGTTGTCGGTGTTAGGGTTGTCGGTGTGGGATTGTCGGTGTGAGGGTTGTCGGTGTGGGGTTGTCGGTGTGGGGTTGTCGGTGGGGTTGTCGGTGTGGGGTTGTCGGTGTGGGGTTGTCGGTGTGGGGTTGTCGGTGTGGGGTTGTCGGTGGGGTTGTCGGTGTGGGGTTGTCGGTGTGGGGTTGTCGGTGTGGGGTTGTCGGTGTGGGGTTGTCGGTGGGGTTGTCGGTGTGGGGTTGTCGGTGTGGGGTTGTCGGTGTGGGTGTTGTCGGTGTGGGGTTGTCGGTGTGGGGTTGTCGGTGTGGGGTTGTCGGTGTGGGGGTTGTCGGTGTGGGGGTTGTCGGTGTGGGGTTGTCGGTGTGGGGGTTGTCGGTGTGGGGTTGTCGGTGTGGGGTTGACGGTGTGGGGTTGTCGGTGTGGGGTTGTCGGTGTGGGGGTTGTCGGTGTGGGGTTGTCGGTGTGGGGGTTGTCGGTGTGGGGTTGTCGGTGTGGGGGTTGTCGGTGTGGGGTTGTCGGTGTGGGGTTGTCGGTGTGGGATTGTCGGTGTGGGGGTTGTCGGTGTGGGGTTGTCGGTGTGGGGGTTGTTGGTGTGGGGTTGTCGGTGTTAGGGTTGTCGGTGTGGGGTTGTCAGTGTGGCAGTTGTCGGTGTGGGGTTGTCGGTGTGGGGTTGTCGGTGTGGGGTTGTCGGTGTGGGATTGTCGGTGTGGGGTTGTCGGTGTGGGGTTGTCGGTGTGGGGTTGTCGGTGTGGGGTTGTCGGTGGGGTTGTCGGTGTGGGGTTGTCGGTGTGGGGTTGTCGGCGTGGGGTTGTCGGCGTGGGGTTGTCGGTGTGGGGTTGTCGGTGTGGGGGTTGTCGGTGTGGGATTGTCAGTGTGGGGGTTGTCAGTGTGGGGTTGTCGGTGTGGGATTGTCGGTGTGGGGTTGTCGGTGTGGGGTTGTCGGTGTGGGGGTTGTCGGTGGGGTTGTCGGTGTGGGGGTTGTCGGTGTGGGGGTTGTC
This sequence comes from Somniosus microcephalus, assembly GCF_052327205.1. Classification (NCBI taxonomy): domain Eukaryota; kingdom Metazoa; phylum Chordata; class Chondrichthyes; order Squaliformes; family Somniosidae; genus Somniosus; species Somniosus microcephalus. Next base: position 72,966,696 of record NC_141007.1, on the reverse strand, counting down.
GGTGTGGGGTTGTCGGTGTGGGGGTTGTCGGTGTGGGGTTGTCGGTGTGGGATTGTCGGTGTGGGGTTGTCGGTGTGGGGTTGTCGGTGTGGGGGTTGTCGGTGTGGGGTTGTCGGTGTGGGGTTGTCGGTGTGGGGTTGTCGGTGTGGGATTGTCGGTGTGGGGGTTGTCGGTGTGGGGTTGTCGGTGTGGGATTGTCGGTGTGGGGGTTGTCGGTGGGGTTGTCGGTGTGGGGGTTGTCAGTGTGGGGTTGTCGGTGGGGTTGTCGGTGTGGGGTTGTCGGTGTTGGGGTTGTCGGTGTGGGGGTTGTCGGTGTGGGATTGTCGGTGTGGGGGTTGTCGGTGTGGGATTGTCGGTGTGGGGGTTGTCGGTGTGGGGTTGTCGGTGTGGGGTTGTCAGTGTGGGGTTGTCGGTGGGGTTGTCGGTGTGGGGTTGTCGGTGTGGGGTTGTCGGTGGGGTTGTCGGTGTGGAGTTGTCGGTGTGGGGTTGTCGGTGTGGGGTTGTCGGTGTTAGGGTTGTCGGTGTGGGGTTGTCGGTGTGGGGTTGTCGGTGTGGGGTTGTCGGTGTGGGGTTGTCGGTGTTGGGGTTGTCGGTGTTGGGGTTGTCGGTGTGGGGTTGTCGGTGTGGGGTTGTCGGTGTGGGGTTGTCGGTGTGGGGTTGTCGGTGTTGGGGTTGTCGGTGTGGGGTTGTCGGTGTGGGGTTGGGGTTGTCGGTGTGGGGTTGTCGGTGTGCGGGTTGTCGGTGGGGTTGTCGGTGTGGGGTTGTCGGTGTGGGGGTTGTCGGTGTGGGATTGTCGGTGTGGGGTTGTCGGTGTGGGTGTTGTCGGTGTGGGGTTGTCAGTGTGGCAGTTGTCGGTGTGGGGTTGTCGGTGTGGGGTTGTCGGTGTGGGGTTGTCGGTGTGGGATTGTCGGTGTGGGGTTGTCGGTGTGGGGTTGTCGGTGTGGGGTTGTCGGTGTGGGGTTGTCGGTGGGGTTGTCGGTGTGGGGTTGTCGGTGTGGGGTTGTCGGCGTGGGGTTGTCGGCGTGGGGTTGTCGGCGTGGGGTTGTCGGCGTGGGGTTGTCGGTGTGGGGTTGTCGGTGTGGGGTTGTCGGTGTGGGATTGTCGGTGTGGGGGTTGTCGGTGTGGGGTTGTTGGTGTGGGGTTGTCGGTGTGGGGGTTGTCGGTGTGGGATTGTCGGTGTGGGGGTTGTCGGTGTGGGGTTGTCGGTGTGGGATTGTCGGTGTGGGGGTTGTCGGTGTGGGGTTGTCGGTGTGGGGTTGTCGGTGTGGGATTGTCGGTGTGGGGGTTGTCGGTGTGGGGTTGTCGGTGTGGGGGTTGTCGGTGTGGGGTTGTCGGTGTTAGGGTTGTCGGTGTGGGGTTGTCAGTGTGGCAGTTGTCGGTGTGGGGTTGTCGGTGTGGGGTTGTCGGTGTGGGGTTGTCGGTGTGGCATTGTCGGTGTGGGGTTGTCGGTGGGGTTGTCGGTGTGGGGTTGTCGGTGTTGGGGTTGTCGGTGTGGGGGTTGTCGGTGTGGGATTGTCAGTGTGGGGGTTGTCAGTGTGGGGTTGTCGGTGTGGGATTGTCGGTGTGGGGGTTGTCGGTGTGGGGGTTGTCGGTGTGGGGGTTGTCGGTGTGGGGTTGTCGGTGTGGGGTTGTCGGTGTGGGGGTTGTCGGTGGGGTTGTCGGTGTGGGGGTTGTCGGTGTGGGGGTTGTCGGTGTGGGGTTGTCGGTGTGGGGGTTGTCGGTGTGGGGTTGTCGGTGTGGGATTGTCGGTGTGGGGTTGTCGGTGTGGGGTTGTCGGTGTGGGGGTTGTCGGTGTGGGGTTGTCGGTGTGGGGTTGTCGGTGTGGGGTTGTCGGCGTGGGATTGTCGGTGTGGGGGTTGTCGGTGTGGGGTTGTCGGTGTGGGATTGTCGGTGTGGGGGTTGTCGGTGGGGTTGTCGGTGTGGGGGTTGTCAGTGTGGGGTTGTCGGTGGGGTTGTCGGTGTGGGGTTGTCGGTGTTGGGGTTGTCGGTGTGGGGGTTGTCGGTGTGGGATTGTCGGTGTGGGGGTTGTCGGTGTGGGATTGTCGGTGTGGGGGTTGTCGGTGTGGGGTTGTCGGTGTGGGGTTGTCAGTGTGGGGTTGTCGGTGGGGTTGTCGGTGTGGGGTTGTCGGTGTGGGGTTGTCGGTGGGGTTGTCGGTGTGGAGTTGTCGGTGTGGGGTTGTCGGTGTGGGGTTGTCGGTGTTAGGGTTGTCGGTGTGGGGTTGTCGGTGTGGGGTTGTCGGTGTGGGGTTGTCGGTGTGGGGTTGTCGGTGTTGGGGTTGTCGGTGTTGGGGTTGTCGGTGTGGGGTTGTCGGTGTGGGGTTGTCGGTGTGGGGTTGTCGGTGTGGGGTTGTCGGTGTTGGGGTTGTCGGTGTGGGGTTGTCGGTGTTGGGGTTGTCGGTGCGGGTTGTCGGTGGGGTTGTCGGTGTGGGGTTGTCGGTGTGGGGTTGTCGGTGTTGGGGTTGTCGGTGTTGGGGTTGTCGGTGTTGGGGTTGTCGGTGTGGGGGTTGTCGGTGGGGTTGTCGGTTTGGGGTTGTCGGTGTGGGGGTTGTCGGTGTGGGATTGTCGGTGTGGGGTTGTCGGTGTGGGGTTGTCGGTGTGGGGTTGTCGGTGTGGGGGTTGTCGGTGTGGGGTTGTCGGTGTGGGGTTGTCGGTGTGGGATTGTCGGTGTGGGTGTTGTCGGTGTGGGGGTTGTCGGTGTGGGGTTGTCAGTGTGGGGTTGTCGGTGTGCGGGTTGTCGGTGTGGGGTTGTCGGTGTGGGGTTGTCGGTGTGGGGGTTGTCGGCGTTGGGGTTGTCGGTGTGGGGTTGTCGGTGTGGGGTTGTCGGTGTGCGGGTTGTCGGTGTGGGGTTGTCGGTGTGGGGTTGTCGGTGTGGGGGTTGTCGGCGTTGGGGTTGTCGGTGTGGGGTTGTCGGTGTGGGGTTGTCGGTGTGGGGTTGGGTGTGCGGGTTATCGGTGTGGGGTTGTCGGTGTGGGGTTGTCGGTGTGGGGGTGGGTGTGGGGGTTATCGGTGTGGGTTGTTGTCGGTGTGGGGTTTTCGGTGTGGGGTTGTTGGTGTGGGGTTGTCGGTGTTGGGGTTGTCGGTGTTGGGGTTGTTGGTGTGGGGTTGTCGGTGTTGGGGTTGTCGGTGTTGGGGTTGTCGGTGTGGGGTTGTCGGTGTTGGGGTTTTCGGTGTTGGGGTTGTCGGTGTGGGGTTGTCGGTGTGGGGGTGGGTGTGGGGATGGTAACCAGAACTCGGGGTCATCAATATAAGATAGTCACTAATAAATCCAATCGGGAATTCAGGAGAAGCGTCTTTACCCAGAGAGCGGTGAGAATGTGGAACTCGCTACCACAGGGAGTGGTTGAGGCGAATAGTGTAGATGCATTTAAGGGAAGCTGGATAAACACGAGGGAGAAAGGAATAGAAGGATATGTTGATGGGGTGAGATGAAGAGGGGTGGGAGGAGGCTCGTGTGGAGCATAAACACCAGCACCGACCAGTTGGGCCGAATGGCCTGTTTCTGTGCTGTAACTTCTGTGTAACACCACCCAGTCCCAACTGTCTCTTTTAATGATGTTTTCTGTAAAGTTTTTGATATAATTTGATCAAAGTGTTGTCTTTCTTGTAAATTGGATGCTAGTTTTGTTTCAGGAAATGACTGAGGGTATATTTTGTGTGTGCGGAACATCTCCTAGCTCTGACCCTGGTGATGTGTTAAGGCTTATTTCAAGTACCGCAGGAAACTGGGACAAACACACGAACAAGATCAAAAGAGCCGAAAGATTCGCAGCATTTTTGTAAAACCACATTACAGACAGTGTCAGAAATAAATGATGCGAAGGGTAATTTTTTCCCCCCATGTTTGGGAAATGCGATCTTCAACGACACCAGAAAGTGATTCCGAGAATTCTCAATTACAGTTCCTCAATTCAGTGTCGAAACATGTTAATAGCACAGTGTTATTAGCACGGAGAGTGGTTTCCAGAACTCCCCACTGGGTAAACCTACTATCTGGTGTGTGTGATAAACCACTTTTATCGTTCACTATCGTTACACTATGTTTATATCATTACACTATGGTTATCACTGTTTACACTGTTGTATCACTACACAAGGTCACCTCTTGTCACGCTGTTATACCTGGGCTGACCACAGCTGACTCCGCCCATGGCTCCGCCTGCTTGCCCAGGTATAAAGGTGGTCGACTGGCTGGTATTCCTCCTTGTTTGACCCGATCACCCACGAGGGTGGGCTCTGTTATTTAGCCAATAAAAACCTATAGTTACTATCTTAACTCATCGCTTTTCATTGAATGAATTGATAGGTATATCAATTTTATTGGCTAAATTTTGAAATGAGTGGATCGGAGCAGCCAAACGACCAGCCAAACGGCCAGCTACAACAGCCACAGCAGCCGGCCTGGCTGCGAGCCCTCCGACCGCCGTACCTGGATCTAAACCCACAGGCAGCGAACTCAGCCCTCGACTTCGAACACTGGCTGAGCTGTTTCGAATCCTACCTGGGAGAATCCGGCGTGCCTCCGGGATCCAAACTAAGAGTTCTGACCGCCCAGGTGAGCCCTAAAGTATTTGCATTCATCCGGGACCTTGCTACATACGAGGACGCCCTCAACCTGCTGAAAGAGCAGTACCGGAGCCCGGTAAATTCTATGTATGCCAAACATCTCCTAAGATCCCACTCGCAACAGCCAGGAGAGTCTGTAGATGAATTTTTACGGGCGCTACAAACACTCGGCAGGGACTGTGACTTTAAAGCTGTAACGGCTGCAGAAAATACTGAAGGGAATATCCGCGATGCCTTCGTGAAAGGCCTTCGGTCCGACTACTCACGGCAAAGACTGCTCGAATCAAAGGACCTCGACCTGAATACAACTGCAGCCCTCGCTCGCTCTCTGGAAGTGGCCCATCGGGACCTCGAGGTGTACTCCAGGTACTGTGCTGCGCGACCCTGGGACTCGGGCCCGACCCCGGCCGCAATACCCCTCGCACCGCCGCCTCTGGGACCTACCTCAGCGTCGGCGTCCCAGAACCGATTGGGACCGCCACCCTCGGTACCGGCTGCGACATCGGAGCCCCGCGATCGGGCCGCCGGCTGCTTCTTCTGTGGCCAGGCGAAACACCCGAGGATGCACTGCCCTGCAAGAAACGCGACTTGCTCCGACTGCCACAAGAAAGGCCACTTCGCGAAGGCCTGCAGGGGGAGAGCCACAGACGCCAGCAGTGCCTCATGCGAGTTGTGGGGGCGGCCATCTTTCATCAAGGCCACAGATGCCAGTATTCCCTCGTGTGAGTCGTGGGGCGGCCATCTTTGATCAAGGCCACCGACGCCAGCAGTGCCTCATGTGAGTTGTGGGGGCGGCCATCTTCTCCGCCATTTTATTCAACGTCGTGGGCGCCGCCATTTTGTCCACCACACTCGACCGCCACCTTGCCTCCAGACCCGACCACCGCCTCACCCGCAGACTACAGCAGCTCGCTCAGCCATACACTAGCCTCCGTCACACTGGACCAAGCTCGCCCGCATCACCTGTCTAAGTCCATGATGGACATCAAAGTAGACGGCCACGCCACGACCTGCCTGTTCGACAGCGGAAGCACGGAGAGCTTCATCCATCCAGACACGGTTAGCCACTACTCCCTCACTGTCCGGCCAACGCGCAACCGGATCTCGATGGCGTCGAGGTCCCATTCTACAGACATCAGCGGCTACTGTGTTGTGACCCTGTCGGTTAGGGGCACGGAGTATAAAAATTTTAAACTCCTCGTCCTGCCCCAGCTCTGCGCTGCCGTCCTACTAGGGCTGGACTTCCAATCCCACCTTCAAAGTGTCACTTTGGCATACGGTGGACCCCTCCCCCCACTCACAGTCGACAACCAGCAGCCTTTAAAACGCCCACCGCGTACCACCTGCGGCCTATCCACCCTCAAGGTCCCGCCCCCCTCCCTGTTCGCTAACCTCACCCGCGACTGTAAACCCGTCGCCACCAAGAGCAGGCGGTACAGCGCCGGGGACAGAGCTTTTATTAGCTCTGAGGTGCAGCGTCTCCTGAAGGAGGGCATCATCGAGAGGAGCAACAGCCCCTGGCGTGCCCAGGTCGTAGTCGTTAAGACCGGCAATAAAAACCGCCTGGTCATCGACTACAGCCAAACCATAAACCGGTACACCCAGCTGGACGCATACCCCCTTCCCCGCATATCTGATATGGTCAATCAGATTGCACAGTACCGGGTTTTCTCTACCATCGACCTTAAGTCAGCCTATCACCAACTCCCTATCCGCCCTGAGGACCGCCAGTATACCGCCTTCGAGGCGAATGGCCGCCTCTACCACTCCCTTAGGGTTCCCTTCGGCGTCACCAACGGGGTTTCGGTCTTCCAAAGGGAGATGGACCAGATGGTTGACCAGAACGGGCTGCAGGCCATGTTCCCTTATCTAGATAACGTCACCATCTGCGGCCGCGACCAGCAGGACCACGATGTTAGTCTGGAGAAATTCCTCCGTACAGCCCAACGGCTGGACCTCACTTACAATAAAGAGAAATGTGTGTTTAACACCCCGCGTCTTGCCATCCTCGGCTGCGTAGTAGAGAACGGAGTCATCGGCCCCGACCCCGAAAGAATGTGCCCCCTCATGGAGCTTCCCCTCCCCCACTGTCCAAAGGCGCTGAAGAGAACCCTGGGGCTCTTCGCCTACTATGCCCAATGGGTGCCGAATTATGCGGACAAAGCCAGACCCCTCATGAAGTCCACCTCCTTCCCCCTGACGGCAGAAGCGTGCGCAGCCTTCTCCCTCATAAAGGGAGACATTGCTAAGGCCACAATGCACGCGGTGGATGAGTCTATCCCTTTCCAAGTGGAGAGCGATGCATCCAACTTCGCCCTAGCTGCAACCCTTAACCAGGCGGGGAGACCTGTGGCCTTCTTCTCAAGGACCCTCCAGGGCCCTGAGATCCGACACTCTTCGGTCGAGAAGGAGGCCCATGTAGTGTATGTAACCGTTCTACCTTTAAGAGAACTATTTTATGTAACCGTCCACCTTTAAGAGAACTATTTTAGGTGTGGCACTACTTTATCCTGGCTGCTGTATACTGTAATACCGACGGTGACCACACCGGTATATAAGTGCTGTGGCAGAATTTATTGGGCAGATTCGCCCTGACCTTCGAATAGTAAAGTCCTGTTTAAGTTACTCTTGTAGTCTGTGTATTACTTCGCTATACAACCCACAGACTTTACAGTGGCGACGAGTTCGATCTTACCCTGCGGCAACAATACTTCTGAAGAAGTAAACGAGCGTCGAGAAGAGGCACCCGCCCTCGTCGTTTTGCTGAGTGAAAACTCGAGTCAGCAGACCAAGAAAGGAGGAAGATTTCAAACACGAAGTCTTCCATCAGCAACAGGCACGGATTGTCCCTTCTGCCACGGTGGTGAGTGAGCCGATCAACACGAGAAGCAAGTCGGCCACGGTGACTGTGAGTAAAGGGAAAATAGAAACAAATAAACGGAGGATAAGGGCGGTGCACTCGACCACGGTCGAGGGGGAAAGGAGCCAGACAGAAGTCGGGCCCAGAGGCGCTGAGACTGGGGCAGCGTGGAGCAGAAGCCGCGGTACAAGCGGGCTGGGGAGCGTCGTGAGACGACTAGACCGCGACGGCGAAAAAGGCCGGACAAATACCGCGACCACGAGGCGCTGCGACCGGGATCGTAAGGCGTGGGAAGATATAAACATAAATAAGCCACGGAGAACTCAGCCACAGCCGGGGAGGAAAGCACCGGACTGCGAAAAGCTGGGAGGCGCGATTGGGGTGAAAAAGGCCAGACAGTGACTGAGGCCACGAAGCGCTGCGACCGGATCGTAAGGCGCGGGAAGAGATAAAAATAAATAAACCGCGGAGAACGCAGCCGCAGCCGGGGAGGAAGCACCGGACTGCGAGAGGCTGGGAGGAGCGATTGGGTGAAAAAGGTCGGACAGTGACCGAGGCCACGAAGCGCTGCGACCGGGATCGTAAGGCGCGGGAAGAGATAAAATAAATAAATCGCGGAGAACTCAGCCGCAGCCGGGGGGGGGAAGCACCGGACTGCGAGAGGGCTGGGAGGCGCGATTGAGAGCCGCGCGAACGGGAGAGACAGAGCCCGAGAGAGAGCGAGCGAGAGCCGCGCGAGCGGGAGAGACAGAGCCCGAGAGAGAGCGAGCGAGAGCCGCGCGAGCGGGAGAGACAGAGCCCGAGAGAGAGACTGAGCGAGGTTCCGGCCAGCAGCTTGGACCAGGAGCTGGATCTGTCCGACGCCAACTGGTTGTCCCCAGCGCCGGTTGCCCCTGCCGAAAAGAAGAAGGGGGGGGGGACAAGGAACGCGATCGGCTTTTCTAGCGCGCGCTTCAGAATAAACTGAAGCCGGCGCACAGGCTACAAACCCCGTAAACCAACGGTCGTCGCCCGAGGGCAAAGCTTACCCCTCCCACCAGAGGAAGAAGTCAGGAGCGGGAAACCGCCATTTTGCCAGTAGGGGGGAAGAAGACAAGCGCGGGAAACCGCCATTTTGCCAGTAGGCGGGGAAGAAGACAAGCGCGGGAACCCGCCATTTTTGGAAAAAAGAAAAAGTTAAAAAGTTAAAGAGAAATCCTGTTGTTTCGCAGAAAGATAGTGGGAGATAGTGAAGATGCCTAAGCATGGTAACATCAACAACTTCGATGCCGAGGTGGAAGATTGGGCCACGTACGTAGAATGTATCGAGATATATTGTGAGGCCAATAAAATAGAAGATGATGATAAAGCTATAACCTTGCTAAACTCGATGGGCGCGAAGACATACGGGTTATTGAAGCATCTTCTATCATCAGCTAAACCGGCGGATCAGACCTTCGCTAATATTGTTGCTGTTCTGAAGGATCACTTGAACCCCACACCGCTGATGTTGGCGGAACGATTCAAATTTTATGCGAGAACGCAACGGAAAGAGGAAAGCAACGCGGAATACTTGGTCGAACTGCGTAGATTAGCGAAATACTGCCAGTTTGGAGGAAATCTGACAGAGGCATTGCGAGACAAGTTCGTGTGCGGGTTGTCGAAGGAAGGAACGCAAAAGCGACTGCTCGAAGAGAACGACCTTACACTTGATAGGGCTGTCCTTATTGCAGCATCACATGAAGCCGCAGCGAAAGGAACTGCGGAAATGCAGCTAAAGGCAGCGGTACTCAGTGTGGATCAAATTACTTCGGGTACAACGAAATGTTATCGTTGTGGGAAGACAACACATGACCAGAACCAATGCTGGTTTAAAAACCAGGAATGTCAAAAATGTGGCAAACTGGGGCACATAGCTAAAGTATGCCGGTCAGGAAAGAAGACCAACAACCAAAAAAAGCCATCACCGGAAAAGTACAACAAAGTACACAAGGTGGCTGAGAAGAGTTCAGACAAACAGAATTCGGATTCAGACCCAAACGGCCAGGAACTGGGTAGTCTGAGAATTCACAATGTGAGTAAGGAAGCTGACCTACAAACTATCTGAGTCATGCTAAAAATAGCCGGAGTCCAAGTAAAAATGGAGTTGGACACTGGATCAGCCCTATCAGTCATAAATCGAAGGGATTACAACCGGCTATTCTCACATATACCCTTGAGAGATACCAAGTTCGTATTGCAGACATACATGGGGCATAAAGTATACCCCATGGGAAAGATAAGAGTCAAGGTGAGAGACAGGGGCAAAGAACACCCCGGAATGGACTTATACGTACTACCTGAGGGAGGACCACCACTTCTAGGACGGGAGTGGATCAAGAAAATAGACATGGAATGGCACTACCTCAAAGCAATAATGAGTGAGGACTCGGGGCAGACAATCAGCTCAGACTCTGAAACGGATGACGATAAGACCAGCCCAAGCATGAAAGACAAGTCTAAAATGAACTTGCTGACTAAGGTTGGTAGAACGAATGTGGGCATAAAGGCTTATGCTCCAGAGGAGAACAAAGTTTCAGAACAGAATTCCTCTGAACAACAACAACATAGCTTGACAGAGAATTCTGAGTCTGTTCAAGTTACAGACATATATATTACTGAGGAACATCGAGCTCGAACGCAAACTTATTTCAGATTACGACAGCAATTAGAACAATTGAATTGCCGTCTCGAGCAAGAGATGAAAGCAATGAAAAAGTTCTATGATACCGAATGGGAGAATCTGGAAAGACAACAGAAGCAGCTGGGGAAGAAAAGGGAGCAGGAGCACACAAACCGTCTGCACGAGGAGGCCAAATGAATCAAAGCTGATTCGGCTTCTGAAGGGGCGTGCTCCGATCCGGTGGAACAAGATGTGCCGCAACTGAAGGCGCTTGTTAGCAGGTTGCAGGCAGAAAAAGCTGAGTTGGTCGACATGACTTCCGAGCTCCTACTGAAGTTGGGTGCAGCATCACCGGACGATTCATTAGTGGAAATTCGAATGATGGGGGCTGCGGATGATGGCGAAGTAGAAGCAGCAAAGGAGCCCCAGGACAAGGTTCTAAACAGCCCTGCAGCTAATGGAAAAGGGATGAGGACAGAAGAGTTAACAGTCAGCCAACTCCTCCAGGGCAAGGTTATAAACAGCCCTGTAGTTAATGGAAAAGGGATGATGGCAGAAGAGTTAACAGTCAGCCAACTCATTCATATGCTGAGGGATAAAACTCTAAAATGGGAAAAACTTAAATACGAGCCTCAATCTTCAAAGGGAAGGGAGCTCTCAAAAGTCATTGGAAGAGCTGAGGTGGCAACCCAGACTGAGAAGTCTGCAGCAGAACAGCCCTTGGATGCCAAAAGTACGCTGACGCACGGCAATGCAGAACAACAGAATACTGAAACAGCTACTTCAGTAGAGGGATTGAATAGTCCAATCAATCAATCTCCGAATGAAGTTGAAGTATTGAAATCACAAATGATGTCATTAGTAAAAGACTTGCAGGAAGCCCAGGAAAAGCGGGATGAAGCTGAACACATGAAGAAGTCTCTTCAGGAAAGATGTCAGGATTTGGAACAAAAGTTGGCTAACATCCAGCTGGGTAGGGAGGAAATAGAAGACCCTCCCGCTGACTTAGCTCAGGACGACACCGAATATGACCATGACCTGTTGAGCGACACCGAATATTACGAGGCCCTGTTCTGCCCAGCTTGTGATGAAAACTCCCAAAGTGCAGAAACCTTGATGAATCACAAAAAGTCTAAGGAACATCGGGAGATGGTGGCGCTACTACGGGAGGAACTGTGCAGGCAGCTGGCAGCTGACAGTGGAGCCCAGAGAGCCTCCAAGAAGCAGAAAAGGAAAAGACGAAGCAGAAAATAATGACCATCTGAACCATTATCACCTCTACCAGACCACGCACGTGCTCCCTCCGAATGGAGCCAAATCAGTTGGAAGTAGAAAAACTTCCCAAGGAATCCAGTGGTTTTTAAAAGTCAGCAATGCTGGTTCAGGAGTGACGGAAGTTCAAGCTGTTAAGTTTAGGGAAGGACTATTGGATGAGTCACTCCAGCAACGTGAACCGACTACACCACCGGGAACTGCTACACCACGGAGGCGTTGTCCGGACTGAGTTAAGAAGCACAGGAGACGCCTCCACAGAGACTAAATCTGTGAACTGTTTTCCACAGAGACTGAAATTGTGAACTGTTTTCCACAGAGACTACATCTGTGAATTGTTTTACATGAAGTTGAATACATGTATGTTTAATGGAGAATAAGTATGTTGTAAGCTAAAAAAGGAGGATTGTAGTGTATGTAACCGTTCTACCTTTAAGAGAACTATTTTATGTAACCGTCCACCTTTAAGAGAACTATTTTAGGTGTGGCACTACTTTATCCTGGCTGCTGTATACTGTAATACCGACGGTGACCACACCGGTATATAAGTGCTGTGGCAGAATTTATTGGGCAGATTCGCCCTGACCTTCGAATAGTAAAGTCCTGTTTAAGTTACTCTTGTAGTCTGTGTATTACTTCGCTATACAACCCACAGACTTTACAGCCCAGGCGATCGTGGAGGCAGTACGACGCTGGAGGCATTACCTGGCAGGCAAACGATTTACCCTCCTCACCGACCAGCGTTCGGTCGCTTTTATGTTTAATAACAAGCTGAGGGGCAAAATCAAGAACGACAAGATCTTGAGGTGGAGAATCGAGCTCTCCACCTATGATTATGATATCTTGTACCGGCCTGGTAAACTGAACGAACCCCCAGATGCTCTATCACGAAGTACATGCGCCAACGTGCAAATTGATAGACTGCAGACCCTCCACAACGACCTCTGCCACCCCGGGGTCACCAGACTTTACCACTTCATTAAGGCCCGCAACCTGCCCTACTCCATCGAGGAGGTCAGGACCATGACCAGGAACTGCCAAACCTGTGCCGAATGCAAACCGCATTTCTTTAGGCCGGACAGAGCAAGCCTGATCAAAGCCACCCGCCCCTTCGAGCGCTTGAGCATCGATTTTAAGGGGCCCCTCCCGTCCTCTGACCGTAATGTGTACTTCCTCAACATCATTGATGAGTACTCCCGTTTCCCCTTTGCCTTCCCCTGCCCAGACACGACCAGTACCACGGTCATCAAATGCCTGAACGACCTCTTCGCCTTGTTCGGGTTCCCGAACTATATACATAGCGTGGAGATGCCGGAGTTGGACTGGGGTGGACAAATGTAAGAAGTCACACAACACCAGGTTATAGTCCAACAGCTTTATTTGAAATCACAAGCTTTCGGAGCGCTGCTCCTTCTTCAGGTGAAGTGGAGAAATGCATAAAGACACAGCTTATATAGTCAGAGAATCATGTCAGATGTTTACAGGTAACCTTTCCAACTGCCATTTATCACACCTCGGCAGAGAGATAATCACAGCAGTCAAAGGTGTGAATGGTGTCCAAACAGGTCAGTCAGGGAAACATTACATCAAAGAACAATGAGGTGGGGTCACAAGGGGTCAAATATTGCAGATGCTGGGGTCTGTATGAAAAACAAAAAAAGACAAAAAACATTTTTTTGGGCTGGAAATCACAGCAGGTCCGGCCGCATCTGTGTAGAGAGAACAAGCCAATGTCGACTCGAGTCTGGATGACCCTGAGTCAGGTGGGGTTACATGTAGCGTGACATGAACCCAAGATCTCTGTTGAGGCCGTCCTCATGGGTGCGGAACTTGGCTATCAGTTTCTGCTCGACGATTTTGCGTTGTCGTGTGTCTCGAAGGCCGCCTTGGAGAATGCTTACCCGAAGATCAGAGGCTGAATGTCCTTGACTGCTGAAGTGTTCCCCGACTGGGAGGGAACACTCCTGCCTGGTGATTGTTGCGCGGTGTCCGTTCATCCGTTGTCGCAGTGTCTGCATGGTCTCGCCGATGTACCATGCTCCGGGGCATCCTTTCCTGCAATGTATGAGGTAGACAACGTTGGCCGAGTCACATGAGTATGTACCATGTACCTGGTGGGTGGTGTCCTCATGTGTGATGATGGTATCTGTGTTGATGATCTGGCATGTCTTGCAGAGGTTGCTGTGGCAGGGTTGTGTGGTGTCGTGGTCGCTGTTCTCCTGAAAGCTGGGTAATTTGCTGCGAATGATGGTCTGTTTGAGGTTAGGCAGCTGTTTGAAAGCGAGTAGTGGAGGCGTGGGGATGGCCTTAGCGAGGTGTTCGTCGTCATCGATGACATGTTGAAGGCTGCGAATAACATGGCGTAGTTTCTCCGCTCCGGGGAAGTACTGGACGACGAAGGGTACTCTGTTGGTTGTGTCCCGTGTTTGTCTTCTGAGGAGGTCTATGCGATTTTTCGCTGTGGCCCGTCGGAACTGTCGATCGACGAGTCGAGCGTCATATCCCGTTCTTACAAGGGCGTCTTTCAGTGTCTGTAGGTGTCCATCGCGTTCCTCCTCGTCCGAGCAGATCCTGTGTATTCGCAGGGCTTGTCCATAGGGGATGGCTTCCCTAATGTTTCCCTGACTGACCTGTTTGGACACCATTCACACCTTTGACTGCTGTGATTATCTCTCTGCCGAGGTGTGATAAATGGCAGTTGGAAAGGTTACCTGTAAACATCTGACATGATTCTCTGACTATATAAGCTGTGTCTTTATGCATTTCTCCACTTCACCTGAAGAAGGAGCAGCGCTCCGAAAGCTTGTGATTTCAAATAAAGCTGTTGGACTATAACCTGGTGTTGTGTGACTTCTCACATTTATATACATAGCGACCGGGGCTCATCCTTCATGAGCGAGGAACTTCGCCAGTTCCTACTAGCGAGAGGTATTGCTGCAAGCAGGACCACCAGCTACAACCCCCGAGGGAACGGCCAGGTGGAAAGAGAGAACGCGACTGTCTGGAAGGCCGTTCTCTTAGCCTTAAAGTCTAAGGGCCTCCCAACCTCTCGCTGGCAGGAAGTCCTCCCGGCAGCGCTGCATTCCATCCGGTCACTGCTTTGCACGGCCATTAACGCCACCCCCCATGAACGAATGTTTGTCTTCCCCAGGAAGTCGACTACGGGAACCTCGCTACCAACATGGCTGACTTCTCTGGGGCCCGTCTTGCTGCAAAAGCACTTGAGGGCCCATAAAACGGACCCCCTGGTCGAGAGGGTGGACCTCCTGCACGCCAACCCCCAGTACGCCTATGTGGCATACCCAGACGGGCGGGAGGACACAGTCTCCTTATGAGACCTTGCACCCTCGGGCACCCCTGAGACACCACCGTTACCCCCCACCACCCCCCCAAATCCAGCCCAGGTAGACGGCATGCCGGAACCCCACGAGCCTCCGCCGACCACGCAGACACCAGCATTAACATCGGATACTGCACCACCGCCGCCGCTGCTGCGCCGATCAGAAAGACTTACGAGGCCTCCGGACAGACTGACATACCCGAACTGGTAGTACACTTCACCCCGCCGGACTCAAATTTAAACAAGGGGTGAATGTGGTAAACCACTTTTATCGTTCACTATCGTTACACTATGTTTATATCGTTACACTATGGTTATCACTGTTTACACTGTTGTATCACTACACAAGGTCACCTCTTGTCACGCTGTTATACCTGGGCTGACCACAGCTGACTCCGCCCATGGCTCCGCCTGCTTGCCCAGGTATAAAGGTGGTCGACTGGCTGGTATTCCTCCTTGTTGGACCCGATCACCCACGAGGGTGGGC
The DNA here is from genome assembly GCF_052327205.1 of Somniosus microcephalus. NCBI lineage: Eukaryota > Metazoa > Chordata > Chondrichthyes > Squaliformes > Somniosidae > Somniosus > Somniosus microcephalus. The sequence goes on along the minus strand of NC_141007.1, from coordinate 72,951,533 downwards.
TCTGTTATTTAGCCAATAAAAACCTATAGTTACTATCTTAACTCGTCGCTTTTCACTGAATGAATTGATAGGTATATCAGTGTGGCACTGGGCTATGTAGATCAAGAAGACCCCAGGTGTTACCCTAGTCTCTGCTCAGTTAACTGATCACAACTAAGGCTAAGAGGGGATTTGATTGAGGTGTTTAGAATCACGAAGTGTTCAGATAGAGTAAATGAAGAGAAACTGTTTCCAATGGCTGAAGGGTCGATAACCAGAGGGCACAGATTTAAGGTGATTGGCAAAAGAACCAGAGGCGACATGAGGTAAACTTTTTTACACAACGAGTGGTTAGAAATTGGAATGCGCTGCCTGATCGGGCGGTGGATTCAGATTCAATAGGAGCCTTCAAAAGGGAATTGGATAAATACTTGAAGGAGGAAAAAAATGCAGGGATATGGGGAAAGAGCGAGGGAGTGGGACTAACCGGATTGCTCTTTGAAAGAGCCGGCACAGACTCGATGGGCCGAATGGCCTCCTTCTGTGCTGTACTATTCTATGACTCTATGATGGGGCTACAATTGTCCTGAGCATCGCTGGATTTAAGTAAGGGAAAAGTCAGCCAGGGTTCCTGCTCCTGATCTCTGTCAGGAGATCACTTCTGGAACATATGTATGTCAGGGTGTCAGGTGAAGTCAGGGTTGGACCACTTTCCCCTGCCCCCACACCCGCCCCCTGACCTCCATCACCCGCCCCCTGACCTCCATCACCCACCCCTGACCTCCATCCCCCGACTACAGGTAGGCAGCAAGTATGACCCATGAAAGAAGGGGAAGTCTATCGCAGCTACTCTTGCACACCTCCAGTTTCAGAATAGCACTGGTCAAGGATTGAGGGCAGATTGACCATCAGATCTTGTGGTCAAGGATTGAGGGCAGATTGACTATCAGACCTTGTGGTCAAGGATTGAGGGCAGATTGACCATCAGACCTTGTGGCCAAGGATTGAGGGCAGATTGACCATCAGACCTCGGGGTCAAGGATTGAGGGCAGATTGACCATCAGATCTTGTGGCCAAGGATTGAGGGCAGATTGACCATCAGATCTTGTGGTCAAGGATTGAGAGCAGATTGACCATCAGACCTTGTGGTCAAGGATTGAGGGCAGATTGACCATCAGACCTTGTGGCCAAGGATTGAGGGCAGATTGACCATCAGACCTCGGGGTCAAGGATTGAGGGCAGATTGACCATCAGATCTTGTGGCCAAGGATTGAGGGCAGATTGACCATCAGATCTTGGGGCCAAGGATTGAGGGCAGATTGACCATCAGATCTTGTGGCCAAGGATTGAGGGTAGATTGACCATCAGATCTTGGGGTCAAGGATTGAGGGCAGATTGACCATCAGATCTTGTGGCCAAGGATTGAGGGCAGATTGACCATCAGATCTTGTGGCCAAGGATTGAGGGTAGATTGACCATCAGATCTTGTGGCCAAGGATTGGGGGCAGGTTGACCATCAGATCTTGTGGTCAAGGATTGAGGGCAGATTGACCATTAGACCGGCAACCAAGGATTGAGGGATCTATCGGGTGTGTTAGTTGCCCGCTAATCCTGGAACTCCCTCCGCAACAGCTTTGTGGGAGTACCTTCACTACACAGACTGCAGCGGTTCAAGAAGGTGGCTCACCACCACCTTCTCAAGGGCAATTAGGGATGGGCAATAAATGCTGGCACATCCCATGAACGAATAAAAAAAAATGAGGTGGACGATAAAGGAAGGATAGGGTTTGCATTTCTATAGCGCCTTTCACAACATCAGGCCGTCCCAAAGCCCTTTACAGCCAATGGAGTACTTTTTGAAGTGTAGTCACTGTTATAATTTAGGAAACACGGCAGCCAATTTGCACACAGCAAGCTCCCACAAACAGCAATGAAATAATATAGTGATCAGTTAAACTGCTTTGGTGATGTCGGTTGAGGTATCGATTATTGGCCAGGACACCAGAGAGAAATCCCCTGCTCTTCTTTGAATAGTGCCACCTGAGAGAGCAGGCGGGGCCTCGGTTTAACGTCTCATCCTAAAGATGGCACCCCCGACGGTGCAGCACTCCCTCGGTGTGGCAACTGGGAGTGTCGGCCTAGACTGTTGTGCTCAAGTCTCTGGAGTGGGGAGCTCAGTGAGTAGCATGCTCACCTCTTGAGTCACAATGTTCTGACTCCGAGGTAAGCCTGAGCCACGACTGACATCACGAAATGTGTAATGCTTCTCAAACATTAACCTGACATTCGAAATGTCCCCAAATCGCCAGTAAACAAAGCAAGCCAGCGTGTAAGTGGGTTCACAAATGTTAATTAAGCTATACTTGTCTAAAAAAAAGTCAAGAAACACTCATTTCTTTATAGAGCATATAATTTGCACCACAACAGCCTTCCTGTCCCTGGGTGAACAACTCTGTGTGCTTGCTGTACTCTTACTGCAAACTGTAACCCAACACTAATGACAGGATTAAGGAGCCAAGGTAATTGCACCTTAATGAAATGATTGAACAACAACAACTTGCATTTATCTAGCGCCTTTAACGTAGTAAAACGTCCCAAGGCGCTGCACAGGAGCGATTATCAAACACAATTTGACACCGAGCCACATAAGGAGAAATTAGGGCAGATGAACAAAGGCTTGGTCAAAGAGCTAGGTTTTAAGGAGCATCTTAAAGGAGGAAAGAGAGGTGGAGAGGTTTAGGGAGGGCGAATTCCAGAGCTTTGGGTCCAGGCAGCTGAAGGCACGGCCACCAATGGTTGAGCAATTATAATCAGGGATGCTCAAGAGGCCAGAATTAGAGGAGCGCAGATATCTTGGAGGGTTGTAGGGCTGGAGGAGCTTACAGAGATAGGTTGGGGGGCGGGGGCAAGGCCATGGAGGGATTTGATCACAAGGATGAGAATTTTATAATTGAAGCTATTTAAAATAGCTGAGTCTGCCCAGAATAGCTGGTGCCCTTAACAACGGTACAGTACGCGGTCTCTTTAACGCGGTACAGTACGCGGTCCCTTTAGCGCGGTACAGTACGCTGTCCCTTTAACGTGATACAGAACGTGGTCCCTTTAACGCGGTAGAGTATGCGGCCACTTTAACGAGGTACAGTACGCGGTCCCTTTAACGCAGTATAGTATGCGGTCCCTTTAGCGCGGTACAGTATGCGGTCCCTTTAACGCGGTACAGGACACAGTCCCTTTAACGCGGTACAGTACATGGTCCCTTTAACGAGGTACAGTACGCGGTCCCTTTAACGCGGTACAGTGCCAAGCCCCTTTAGCGCGGTACAGTACGCAGTCCCTTTAACGCGGTACGGTACGCGGTCTCTTTAATGAGGTACAGTATGCGGTCCCTTTAGCGCGGTACAGTACGCAGCCCCTTTAACACGGTACAGTACGCGGTCCCTTTAACGTGGTACAGTACATGGTCTCTTTAACATGATACAGTACGCGGTCCCTTTAACGTGGTACAGTACCCGGTCTCTTTAACGCGGTACAGTATGTGGTCCCTTTAACGCAGTACAGTACGTGGTCCCTTTAGTGCGGTACAGTACGTGGTCTCTTTAACGCGGTAAAGTACGTGGTCCCTTTAACGCGGTACAGTATGCGGACTCTTTAGGGAGGTACAGTACACGGTCCCTTTAGCGCGGTATGGTACGCGGTCGCTTTAACGCGGTACAGTATGCGGTCTCTTTAACGCGGCACAGTACGCGGTCCCTTTAGCGCGGTACAGTACGCGGTCTCTTTAATGCGGTACAGTATGTGGTCGCTTTAACGCAGTACAGTACGCGGTCCCTTTAGTGCGGTACAGTACGTGGTCTCTTTAACGCGGTAAAGTATGCGGTCCCTTTAACGCGGTACAGTACGCGGTCCCTTTAGCGCGGTACAGTACGCGGTCCCTTTAACGCGGCACAGTACGCGGTCTCTTTAACGCGGTACAGTACGCGGTCCCTTTAACGAGGTATACGCGGTCCCTTTAACGCGGTACAGTACGCGGTCCCTTTAACGCGGTACAGTACGCAGTCCCTTTAATGAGGTACAGTACGCGGTCGCTTTAACGAGGTACAGTATGCGGTCCCTTTAACGCAGTACAGTACGTGGTCCCTTTAATGTGGTACAGTACGCGGTCCCTTTAACGCGGTACAGTACACGGTCTCTTTAACGTGGTACAGTACGTGGTCCCTTTAACGTGGTACAGTATGCGGTCCCTTTAACAAGGTACAGTACACGGTCCCTTTAACAAGGTACAGTACGCGGTCCCTTTAACAAGGCACAGTATGCGGCTCCTTTAACGTGGTACAGTACGCGGTCTCTTTAATGCGGTACAGTATGCGGTCACTTTAACGCAGTACAGTACGTGGTCTCTTTATAGCGGTACAGTATGCGGTCACTTTAACGCAGTACAGTACGTGGTCTCTTTATAGCGGTACAGTACGCGGTCTCTTTAACGTGGTACAGTACGTGGTCCCTTTAGCGCGGTACAGTACGTGGTCTCTTTAACGCAGTACAGTACGCGGTCCCTTTAACGTGGTACAGTATGCGGTCTCTTTAATGAGGTACAGTACGAGGTCCCTTTAATGAGGTAGCGTACGTGGCTCCTTTAACGCGGTCCAGTACGCGGTCCCTTTAACGCGGTACAGTACGCGGTTCCTTTACAGTAGTGCAGTATGCGGTCTCTTTAACGCGGTACAGTATGCGGTCCCTTTAGCGCGGTACAGTACCTGCCTCCCTTAACGAGGTACAGTACGCGGTCTCTTTTACGAGGTACAGTACGCGGCTCCTTTAACACAGTACAGTACGCAGCTCCTTTAACGCGGTACAGTATGGGGTCCTTTAACGTGGTACACTACATGATCCCTTTAATGCGGTACTGTACGCGGCCTCTTTAACGCGGTACAGTACGCGGTTCCTTTAGCACAGTACAGTACGCGGCTCCTTTAACGCGTTACAGTACGTGGTCCCTTTAACGCGGTACAGTACGCGGTTCCTTTAGCGCGGTACAGTACGCGGTCCCTTTAATGCGGTACAGTAAGCAATCCCTTTAATACGGTACAGTACGTGGTCCCTTTAACGCAGTGCAGTATGCGGTCTCTTTAATGAGGTACAGTACGCGGTTCCTTTAACACGGTACAGTACGCGGTCCCTTTAACGCGTTACAGTATGCGATCCCTTTAACGCGGTACAGTACGCGGTCCCTTTAACACTGTAAAGTACGCGGTCCCTTTAACGCGGTACAGTACGCGGTCTCTTTAATGCGGTACAGTACGTGGCTCCTTTAACGCAGTACAGGACGCGGTCTCTTTAACGCGGTACAGTACGCGGTCCCTTTAACGCGGTACAGTACGCGGTCTCTTTAATGCGGTACAGTGCGCAGGCCCTTTAATGCGGTACAATACGCGGTCCCTTTAACGCGGTACAGTACACGGTCCCTTTAACGAGGTACAGTATGCGGTCCCTTTAACGCGGTACAGTACGCAGTCCCTTTAGCATGGTACAGTATGCAGTCCCTTTAACACGGTACAGTATGTGGCTCCTTTAACGCGGTACAGTACACGGTCCCTTTAACGTGGTACAGTACGCAGACTCTTTAATGCAGTACAGTACTCGGTTCCTTCAGTGCGGTACAGTACACGGTCCCTTTAATGCGGTACAGTACGCGGTCTCTTTAATGCGGTACAGTACTCGGTTCCTTTAGCGCGGTATAGTACTCGGCCTCTTTAACGCAGTACAGTATTTGGTTCCTTTAACATGGTACATTACACGGTCTCTTTACTGAGGTACAGTACGCGGTCTCTTTAATGCGGTACAGTACGCGGTCCCTTTAGTGTGGTACAGTACACGGTCTCTTTTACGCAGTACAGTATGTGGTCCCTTTAACGCGGTACAGTACGCAGTTCCTTTAACGCGGTACAGTACATGATCCCTTTAACGCGGTACAGTACGCAGTCTCTTTAACGCAGTACAGTACACGGCCCCTTTAACGCGCTACAGTACGCGGTCCCTTTAACATGGCACAGTACACGGCCCCTATAACGCGGTACAGTAAGCGACCCCTTTAACGCGGTACATTACGCGGTATCTTTAACGCGGTACAGTACGCAGTCCCTTTAACGTGGTACAGTACGCAGTCCTTTTAACGCGGTGCAGTATGCGGTCTCTTTAACACGGTGCAGTACGCGGTCCCTTTAACGCGGTACAGTACGCGGCTCCTTTAGCGCAGTACAGTACGCGGTCCCTTTAACGTGGTACAATACGCAGTCTCTTTAATGCAGTACAGTACTCGGTTCCTTCAGTGCGGTACAGTACACGGTCCCTTTAATGCGGTATAGTACGCGGTCTCTTTAATGCGGTACAGTACTCGGTTCCTTTAGCGTGGTACAATACTCGGCCTCTTTAACGCAGTACAGTACTTGGTTCCTTTAACACGGTACAGTACGCGGTCTCTTTAATGAGGTACAGTATGCGGTCTCTTTAATGCGGTACAGTACGCGGTCCCTTTAGCGTGGTACAGTACATGGTCGCTTTTATGCAGTACAGTACGTGGTCCCTTTAACGCGATACAGTACGCAGTTCCTTTAACGCGGTACAGTACGCGGCTCCCTTAACGCGGTACAGTACATGATCCCTTTAACGCGGTACAGTAGGCGGTCTCTTTAACGCAGTACAGTACACGGCCCCTTTAACGTGCTACAGTACGAGGTCCCTTTAACATGGTACAGTACACGGCCCCTATAACGCGGTACAGTAAGCGACCCCTTTAACACGGTACATTCCGCGGTCTCTTTAATGCGCTACAGTACGTGGTCCCTTTAACATGGTACAGTACGTGGTCCCTTTAACGCGGTACAGTACACGATCCCTTTAACACGGTACAGTACACAGTCCCTTTAACACAGTACAGTACGCAGTCCCTTTAACGCGGTACAGTACGCAGTCCCTTTAATGCGGTACAGTACGCGGTCCTTTTAACGCGGTGCAGTATGCGGTCTCTTTAACACGGTGCAGTACGTGGTCCCTTTAACGCGGTACAGTATGCGGTCTCTTTAGCACAGTACAGTACGCCGTCTCTTTAACGCGGTACAGTACGCGGTTGCTTTAATGCGGTACAGTACACGGCCTGTTTAACGCAGTACAGTACATGGTCTCTTTAATGCGGTATAGTACGCTGTCCCTTTAACGCGGTACAGTACGCGGCCCCTTTAACGCGGTACAGTACGCAGTCCCTTTAATGCGGTACAGTACACGGCCTGTTTAACGTGGTACAGTACGCGGCCCATTTAACGCGGTACGGTACGCGGCCCATTTAATGCGGTACGGTACGCGGTCCCTTTAATGCAGTACAGTACATGGCCTGTTTAACGCGGTACAGTACGTGGTCTCTTTAATGCGGTATAGTACGCGGTCCCTTTAACGCGGTACAGTACGCGGTCCCTTTAACGCGGTACAGTACGCGGTCCCTTTAACGCGGTACAGTACGCGGTCCCTTTGTCGTTTATGTCTATGGGACCGGCTAACGTTACTCGCCTGGTATGGACGGCTGGTGTAAGTGGCGGGGGACCATATTCTGTTACCCTGCACTTTTGGGACAAGGATGCACAAGTAAAGAAGATCCTTTGTCCTTGTGAAGGAGGATGGGAGATAAAGACAGCTTTGAACCTGTCGAGTGATTGCGGCAATGTAAGTGCGCTGGCATTGCCTGCAAGTACAATACTTTACATGAAGATAAAGCGATAATACCAGCCAACCGCCTTTAGGAAATGGTAACAATAGACGGGCAGTCACACAACACAGGCCCTGACAAGAGGCTGATTGTATTGTGCAGGTGTGTGCTTGCGCCCTTTAACTGTAGAACAGGATGTGAGTGTGTACACCCTGTAACGGGATCCTGTACTGCTCACATCAATCACAGAAACCCAACCAAACCCTTTCCAAATAACAGAATCGCAACATGGCCCCGATCCTCAAATCTCCTGCCCACCGCAGGTCTTTAATTGTCCGACAAATCTGGGGCCATTAAACTGGGCTGCAGCTCATCGGAAGACCTATTGTGGGGTGTGGTACCGCACAGTGAGACTCTGTCTGAACGTCACACAGTGAAACCGGATCATTCGGGGGAGATTGTGACCTGCAGTCCTTGTGGACTTCAGGCCTGATTCCAACTCCTCTCACTCACTGACATTTCCTTAAATACAAAGCACATATTCAGCCTGGCTCAGTTGGTAACACTCTTGCCTCTGGCTGGGAAATCTGTGGGTTCAAGCCCCATTATGAGGCTTGAGCACATCATCGAGACTGATACCCCAGTGCGGGAGTGCTACATTGTCAGAGGCGCTTTTTTGAATGAAGGACACTAGTGCGGGAGTGCTACCTTTGACTGAGGCGTTAAACTGAGATCCCGTTAAGGCAGATGTTAAGGGATCCCATGGCAATATCTGATGGAGGGCTTCTCTTCCTGTCCTGGCCATAATTCCTCCCTCAGGCAACACCACCAAGAGACAGACTAACTGGATATTCATCTCTTGCCTGTGGGAATACATTCGCTGCCAGTTGCTGCTGTAATTGTGCAGCACTTGAGCAGGACCGAGGCGGTGACCAGGTAACTGCTTCGCTCGGTGCCATAGTTACGTGTTTCAGCTCTGGTTTCCCTCCTGTCCCGGCTCTTGCTGAGGTTTGTGGTTCCACGGGAGACTCTTGTGCTCACTACCTTGCCCAGGGATCATTCTTCGCCTGTAGGCCTCCAGACAGTGACTGTCGGCAGGCTATTCCACCGCAGGGAGCATCGCATGCCTCTTCCCAGTCGGAGGTGACTCACGGCCATCGGGAACAAGGAGCCTCGGCTCATTTGACCCAGAATCTATGAGGCCAATCACATTGCCACATGGGCTGAGCAACCTCAGCCCAGAAACAGACTGAAGGTCGACTGGCGCCAGTCCCAGTGCGCCTCCTGGTGGCTACTGAGGAAAAAGCAGCAACGGAGGCCACTTCACTGCAACCTCTGAATGAAGTTATCTGTGAGGCTGTAATCCTGGCGGGGAGCCTCAGCGCTCAGGAAGGTGGGTCATAACTTTGGCCCAATAGAGTTACCGTATATCTTTGGACTGAATTCCCTGAAACTCCAGCCTGGCAGGAGAACCTCAGAAATAATTCCCCCTGCAGGGCCAAGTACCACCATCTTCTCGCTGTGAAGTCCTGACAGGAGACGGGAGACGGTCTGCCCATGATCTGAGCTCAGGTCCCGGGGTTGACAGAAGTGTCGACACACGGCCCCACCCATTCCCCCAACTCAGGGCCTCTTTCATTTGTCACTGTGTCACACTCGGAGTGAAGCGGCCCGTGGGTACAGGGTCCTTGTCCCGCCGAGACTCAAAGTGGCAGCCCTGGCAATGAAAAGAGCAAGACTGGCGATTAATTCAGGGAAATGTTTTTCCTTCTGGTTTATTCAGTTTTCTCCCTCTGCTCTCGCCAACACTTCCTCGCCTCTCCTCCTCTCCTCCTCCCCTCACTTCTCCTCTCCTCCCTTTCACCTCCCCCTCCCCTCTCCCCTCCCTCACACAAACCCTCACACAAATCCTCACACACACCCTCGCACACACCCTCGCACACACCCTCACACACTCCCTCACACACTCCCTCGCACACTCCCTCGCACACTCCCTCGCACACACCCTCACACACACCCTCGCACACACCCTCGCACACTCCCTCGCACACACCCTCGCACACACTCTCACACACTCTCACACACTCCCTCACACACACCCTCACACACACCCTCACACACACCCTCACACAAACCCTCACACATACACAAACCCTCATACACACCCTCACACATGCCCTCACACACACCCTCACACACGCCCTCACACACACCCTCACACACACCCTCACACACACTCTCACACACTCCCTCACACACACCCTCACACACACTCCCTCACACACACCCTCACACACACCCTCACACAAACCCTCGCACACATACACAAACCCTCATACACACCCTCACACATGCCCTCACACACACCCTCACACACACCCTCACACACACCCTCACACACTCCCTCACACACCCTCACACACACCCTCACACACACCCTCACACACATACACAAACACACATACACAAACCCTCATACACGCCCTCACACATGCCCTCACACACGCCCTCACACACACACCCTCACACTCACCCTCACACAAACCCTCACACACACCCTCACACACACCCTCACACACACCCTCACACAAACCCTCACACACACCCTCTCACACACCCTCACACTCCCTCACACACTCCCTCACACACACCCTCACACACACCCTCACACACCCTCACACACACCCTCACACTCCCTCACACACACGCTCACACACACCCTCACACACACCCTCACACACACGCTCACACACCCTCACACACACCCTCACACTCCCTCACACACACCCTCACACACACCCTCACACTCCCTCACACACACCCTCACACACACCCTCACACACACGCTCACACAAACCCTCACACACACCCTCACACACACCCTCACACTCCCTCACACACACGCTCACACACACCCTCACACTCTCCCCGATGATGTGTGATTTGGTTTCTGGGGTGAGTGGTGTGGGCAGGAACTGTTCCCCAACAAGGACTCTACAAGGAGAGGGGGGTGAGAGAATCCTTGTTCACTCGCTGGATAAAAAACACAAGGATAACAAAGGGCAGTGCTGGAGGAGGCAGGGCTGCACATTCACTGTGTGTTTACAGGCAGCGAGCTGGTGGGGGGGAAGCTTTATTAATTAAACATTTTATCATCGGCAGACAGACGAACTTGTGACTGTCCGAGAGTGCAGATGTGCAATGTACAAGTGTGAGAAGCTAATTAAAGTGGAGGTTCTTGGGGGGGGGGGGCGGGGAGCCATGGCAGCTGAAGGAAGATGATTGATTCACCTTGTCACACTGCTCTGCTGGGGGTCAGAATTTAGCACAAATAAAGCCTTACACATTGTCCCTGAGTAATCCGTCTCCTTTGTTTATCAAACATCAAAGGCTCAAGATTATCTGAACAGTTTCTCTTTGTTTTCCTGTAGGGGGAGCTTCAAACCCAAGCTCCCATTAAATGGGACCGACTTTAAAACATTCCTATTTAAAAGCATCAGCTTATATTTGCTTCTCTTTCCGCTAATGTACCGAGCGGTGAATCTGTTGCATCAGGGATCTGTTGAGCTAATCTGCTATTTGTAATTATTCCCAATACTGAGGGTGAGTGAGAATCTGTACAGACCGGAAGGTGCGATCCGTCCGTCCTCACGGTTTTGCAGTGAGATTAGCCGATCTCAATCCTCCCAGAGGGGCTCTTACAATTGTCCTCAGCACCCTGGTGGTGGGGGAGGTGGCGATCCGGCCTGGCTGTGATCGAGTGAGCGGCTGAGGACAGGAACAGACTGGGGCTGCGACGCCCCCCGTGGTCGAATTGCCCACCGCCGCCCTGTCTGCTACACGATCGATGGACACTTGGGAGAGCTGCCGGATCCCATGGACCCCGTTACCCCAGCAACGAGTTGAGATCTCGGGCGGGAGGGGGGAGGGGGCTACAATTGGTCGTCAATTTTCAAAAAATAAACAAATGCTGAATGCTTCATTAATAAATGCAATGAGGAAGCTGAGCTAACTCTTCTAAACTACAAGTATTGTTAAACAAACTGCATATGACTTGTTTGAAGACGGCCCTTTATTAACAGCCTGCAATGGATTGGGACATAAGAGTCCCATTATCAGTAATCTTGAAAAATCCCTTTCATGTCTCAGCACTGTACACAATGTCCTTCTAACATTTATGACTTTTAACAAATACATTAAGGCAAAAGGATTACCAGCATCTGAAGAAATGCTTTGAAAAGGGTATGCTGATTCCTCGGGAAGAGAAAGATCAAACCAGTGCCAGCAAATAGCCAAGGGATCGTCACTTATTTAATATCCTCTGTGTTGCTTTATCTCCTTACAGAACCTGTATCACCATATAAACAGGAAATGGAACTGTTTCAGCATCAAAGCCCTACTAGACCATGGCTGTAATTTTAGATCAGGGCTGGGGGTTTTTTTATATATAAAGGTTATCTCAAAACCTTAATCAAACCACGGGTATGTGTCTTTTTCAAAGAGCCATTTGATCATTGTCATTTAAAACCGCCATCAAAGGCACCAGCAACAACTTTGTTTTTTAACCCCTTCGGTTGCTGTTGTTTTGCTTTCTCTAACAGTTTTAATTGACAGGAGTCGCCGCCACAGAAAGCGTGTTTATAAACTCCACTGATCTGTTTTAAGAGATAACACAGATAGCTTTCTGGGTTCTCCTATCTCTGGGCTTTCTGTACAGAATGTGAAGCTTCACATCCTTTCAGCACTCAGGGGTTTTAAAGCGGTGTTGATACTCCAACCCCCCACCCCAAGTGTAACCTCCCTAACTCCTCCAACCCCCCGCCCCAAGTGTAACCTCCCTAACTCCTCCAGCCCCCACCCCAAGTGTAACCTCCCTAACTCCTCCAACCCCCCGCCCCAAGTGTAACCTCCCGAACTCCTCCAGCCCCCGCCCCAAGTGTAACCTCCCTAACTCCTCCAGCCCCCCACCCCAAGTGTAACCTCCCTAACTCCTCCAGCCCCCCACCCCAAGTGTAACCTCCCTAACTCCTCCAGCCCCCCACCCCAAGTGTAACCTCCCTAACTCCTCCAGCCCCCCACCCCAAGTGTAACCTCCCTAACTCCTCCAGCCCCCCGCCCCAAGTGTAACCTCCCTAACTCCTCCAGCCCCCCACCCCAAGTGTAACCTCCCTAACTCCTCCAGCCCCCCGCCCCAAGTGTAACCTCCCTAACTCCTCCAGCCCCCGCCCCAAGTGTAACCTCCCTAACTCCTCCAACCCCCCGCCCCAAGTGTAACCTCCCTAACTCCTCCAGCCCCCCACCCCAAGTGTAACCTCCCTAACTCCTCCAGCCCCCCACCCCAAGTGAACCTCCCTAACTCCTCCAACCCCCCGCCCTAAGTGTAACCTCCCTAACTCCTCCAGCCCCCCACCCCAAGTGTAACCTCCCTAACTCCTCCAGCCCCCGCCCCAAGTGTAACCTCCCTAACTCCTCCAGCCCCCCACCCCAAGTGTAACCTCCCTAACTCCTCCAGCCCCCCGCCCCAAGTGTAACCTCCCTAACTCCTCCAGCCCCCGCCCCAAGTGTAACCTCCCTAACTCCTCCAGCCCCCCACCCCAAGTGTAACCTCCCTAACTCCTCCAGCCCCCCGCCCCAAGTGTAACCTCCCTAACTCCTCCAACCCCCCACCCCAAGTGTAACCTCCCTAACTCCTCCAGCCCCCCACCCCAAGTGTAACCTCCCTAACTCCTCCAGCCCCCCACCCCAAGTGTAACCTCCCTAACTCCTCCAGCCCCCCGCCCCAAGTGTAACCTCCCTAACTCCTCCAGCCCCCCACCCCAAGTGTAACCTCCCTAACTCCTCCAGCCCCCCGCCCCAAGTGTAACCTCCCTAACTCCTCCAGCCCCCCACCCCAAGTGTAACCTCCCTAACTCCTCCAGCCCCCGCCCCAAGTGTAACCTCCCTAACTCCTCCAGCCCCCCACCCCAAGTGTAACCTCCCGAACTCCTCCAGCCCCCCACCCCAAGTGTAACCTCCCTAACTCCTCCAACCCCCCGCCCCAAGTGTAACCTCCCTAACTCCTCCAGCCCCCCACCCCAAGTGTAACCTCCCTAACTCCTCCAGCCCCCGCCCCAAGTGTAACCTCCCTAACTCCTCCAGCCCCCCACCCCAAGTGTAACCTCCCTAACTCCTCCAGCCCCCCACCCCAAGTGTAACCTCCCTAACTCCTCCAACCCCCCGCCCTAAGTGTAACCTCCCTAACTCCTCCAGCCCCCCACCCCAAGTGTAACCTCCCTAACTCCTCCAGCCCCCCACCCCAAGTGTAACCTCCCTAACTCCTCCAACCCCCCGCCCTAAGTGTAACCTCCCGAACTCCTCCAGCCCCCCGCCCCAAGTGTAACCTCCCGAACTCCTCCAGCCCCCCACCCCAAGTGTAACCTCCCTAACTCCTCCAGCCCCCCGCCCCAAGTGTAACCTCCCTAACTCCTCCAGCCCCCCGCCCCAAGTGTAACCTCCCTAACTCCTCCAGCCCCCCGCCCCAAGTGTAACCTCCCTAACTCCTCCAGCCCCCCCACCCCAAGTGTACCCTCCCTAACAAGTCGGACGGTTTACACCTGAACCAGAGGGGAACCAATATCCTTGCGGGGAGGTTTGCTAGCATTGCTGGGGGGGGTTTAAACTAACGTGGCAGGGGGATGGGGTACAGAGTGCAGCTATAGTAGGGGGTGATTTACAGCCAAATACAGAGGAAAAAACAAGTCAGCTGGGAAGGCAGAGCAAATATGTGAAGGCAAAAGGGAATATGGCAGGGCTGGAAGGCATTTATTTTAATGCAAGGAGTCTTGCAAATAAGGTGGATGAACTGAAGTTGTTGTTGAACACATGGGAGTACGATATTGCTGCCATCACGGAGACATGGTTGAGGGAGGGTCAGGACTGGCAGCTCAATATTCCGGGGTATAGAATCTTCAGGCGAGACAGAGGGGGGTGTAAAAGGGGAGGGGGTGTTGCAATATTAATTAAGGAGTCAATTACTGCTGTAAGGAGGGATGATATATTAGCGGGTTCCTCAAATGAGGCCATATGGGTAGAACTTAAAAACAAAAAGGGGGCAAGCACTTTGCTGGGAGTGTACTATAGGCCCCCAAACAGTCAGGGGGAGATAGAGGAACAGATATGTAGGCAAATCTCAGAGAAGTGTGAAAATAATAGGGTAATAATAGTGGGGGATTTCAACTTCCCCAATATAAATTGGGATAGTCAGAGTGTGAAAGGCTTAGAGGGTGCAGAATTCTTAAAGTACATCCAGGAGAGCTTTTTGAGCCAACATGTAGAAAGTCCTACAAGAGAGGGGGCGGTACTGGACCTAATTCTGGGGAATGTAGCCGGGCAAGTGGTGGAAGTATCAGTCGGAGAGCATTTTGGCGACAGTGACCATAATTCGGTGAAATTTAAGGTGGTCATGGAAAAAGACAAAGATGGCCCGGAAATAAGGGTTCTAAATTGGGGGAAGGCCGATTTTAATATGATAAGGCAGGATCTGGCCAATGTGGACTGGGAGCAGCTGCTTATAGGAAAATCCACATCAAAACAGTGGGAGACTTTCAGAAGGGAAATAGAGAGAGTACAGCGCCAACATGTTCCTGTAAAGGTCAAGGGTGGGACCAACAAGCAAAGGGAACCTTGGATGACAAGGGAGATACAAAAATGCATTAGAAATAAAAGGGGGGCTTTTGGCAGTTACAAAAGACTAAAGACGGAAGAAGCCCTAGAGGAGTATAAAAAGTGCAGGGGCATACTTAAAAAAGAAATTAGGAGGGCGAGGAGGGGCCATGAAATAACACTGGCGAGCAAAATAAAGGAAAATCCTAAGATGTTTTAAAAGTATATTAAGGGCAAGAGGATAACCAGGGAAAGGGTAGGGCCCATTAGGGACCAAAGTGGCAATCTGTGTGTAGAACCAGATGATGTAGGCGGGGTTTTAAATGAATTTTTTGCATCTGTGTTCACTATGGAGAAAGACGATGCAGACATAGAAATCGGGCAAGGGGATTGTGACATACTTGAACATATTAGCATCAAGAGGGAGGAGGTGCTAGCGGTTTTAGCAGGCCAAAAAGTGGATAAATCCCCAGGCCCGGACGAGATGTATCCCAGGCTGCTGTGGGAGGCAAAGGAGGAGATTGCAGGGGCTCTGACACAAATTTTCAGAACCTCTCTGGTCACAGGGGATGTACCAGAGGACTGGAGAACAGCTAATGTAGTACCATTATACAAGAAGGGTAGCGGGGATAAACCAGGGAATTACAGGCCAGTGAGCCTAACATCTGTGGTAGGGAAATTATTGGAAAAAATTCTGAGGGACAAAATTAGTCTCCACTTGGAGAGGCAAGGATTAATCGGGGATAGTCAGCATGGCTTTGTCAAGGGTAAATCATGTCTGACAAATCTGATTGAATTTTTCGAGGGGGTGACTAGGGAGGTGGATGAGGGAAATGCTGTGGATGTGGTTTACATGGACTTCAGTAAAGCTTTTGACAAAGTCCCGCATAGGAGACTGGTCAAGAAGGTAAGAGCCCATGGGATCCAGGGTGCCTTGGCGCGTTGGATCCTAAACTGGCTGAGTGGCAGGAGGCAGAGGGTGATGGTCAAAGGTTGCTTTTGTGACTGGAAGCCTGTGTCCAGTGGGGCACCTCAGGGATCGGTGCTGGGTCCCTTGTTGTTTGTGATCTACATAAATGATTTGGATGAGAATGTAAAAGGGATGATCAGTAAGTTTGCAGATGACACGAAAATTGGTGGGGTGGTAAATTGCAAGGGGGAAAGCCTCAGGCGACAGGACGATATAGACGGGTTGGTCAGATGGGCGGAAAAGTGGCAAATGGAATTTAACCCTGAAAAGTGCGAGGTGATGCATTTTGGACGGACAAATAAGGCAAGGGAATACACAATGAGTGGTAGGACCCTAGGAAGTACAGAGGGTCAGAGGGACCTTGGTGTACATGTACATAGATCTCTGAAGGCAGCGGAACAAGTAGATAAGGTGGTTAAAAAGGCATATGGGATACTTGCCTTCATTAGCCGAGGCATAGAATATAAGAGCAGGGAGGTTATGATGGAGCTGTACAAAACGCTGGTGAGGCCACAGCTGGAGTACTGTGTGCAGTTCTGGTCGCCTCACTATAGGAAGGATGTGATTGCTTTGGAGAGGGTGCAGAGAAGATTCACCAGGATGTTACCTGGGATGGAGCGCCTCAGCTATGAAGAAAGACTAAACAGGCTGGGGTTGTTTTCCTTGGAGCAAAGAAGGCTGAGGGGGGACCTGATTGAGGTGTACAAAATGATGAGGGGCATAGATAGGGTAGACAAAGAGGAACTTTTCCCCTTAGTAGGGGGGTCAATAACAAGGGGGCATAGGTTCAGGGTAAGGGGCAGGAGATTTAGAGGGGATTTGAGGAGGAACTTTTTCACCCAGAGGGTGGTTGGAATCTGGAACTCTCTGCCTGAAAGGGTGGTAGAGGCAGGAACCCTCACAACATTCAAGAAACATTTGGATGAGCACTTGAAATGCCATTGCATACAAGGCTATGGACCAAATGCTGGAAAATGGGATTAGACTGGACAGGGATTGATGGACGGCGCAGGCACGATGGGCCGAAGGGCCTCTTTCTGTGCTGTAAAACTCTATGGGCTAGATTTTCAGTATAGACAGTTTTGGGGCGCTAACCTTAGCGCCCGCCCGAAGTTAGCGCCCCATTGCCGGAAATTCAGTGGCTTCGCCCTAAGAGGTTGGTGGAGCGCTAAAAGAGGCGTTCCACTACTATCTTTAGGCGCTAAGCCAGCGGTGCAGAGCGCTGCGCACGGCAGACACTCTGGTGCCAGTGAGCTCTTAAAGGGGAAGGGTGCATGTGTTTATTTGCAAAGGCAGAGTCTGGGGGGGGGGAAAAGACGAAGAAAGAGGAGGAAGAGGAAGAGGAAGAGGAAGAGGAAGAGGAAGAGGAGGAGGAGGAGGGGGAGGGGGAGGGGGAGGGGGAGGAGGAGGAGGAGGAGGAGGAATAAGTAGTAGTAGTATCCGGAAACATAAATACACCATTCACAACACACTGCTTCCTTCCATTATAGTGCAGGAGGAGGGGGGCCCTTTAATTTGCGCTCCCCATGGTGTGTTGCGTTCCATTTTACAAACGCACTGGACGCCAGCCGCACAATCGGGCGGTCCGACTGAAGTTTGCATTCGGGGCGGCCAAAGGGCGTTGCACGAGGATGTGACGTCATTTTCTGCGCGCGCATGCGGGCGGCCGCTAAACTTTGCGCCGGCGCTAACGGGCAACTTAATTTGGGGCGGGGCGCAAACTGCGCTGCGCCCAGGCGCTACACGCATAGCGCCCGAAAATCACTTCTCTTAAGGCGCTAACTGCTGGCGCAAGCAACTGAAAATCTAGCCCTATGACTCTACTCCAACCCCCACCCCAAGTGTAACCTCCCTAAC
>NC_141007.1:72923393-72925893 GCF_052327205.1 Somniosus microcephalus | reverse complement strand
GTGAGAGTGAGTGAGAGAGTGAGTGAGAGTGAGTGAGAGTGAGTGAGAGTGAGTGAGGGAGTGAGAGTGAGTGAGTGAGTGTGAGTGAGAGTGAGTGAGAGTGAGTGAGAGGTGAGATGTGAGTGAGAGTGAGAGTGAGTGAGAGTGAGTGAGAGTGAGTGAGAGTGTGAGTGAGATGTGAGAGTGAGTGAGAGTGGAGGTGAGTGAGAGGTGAGTGAGAGTGTGAGTGAGAGTGTGTGAGTGAGAGTGAGTGAGAGTGTGAGTGAGAGTGAGTGAGAGTGAGTGAGTGTGAGTGAGAGTGAGTGAGAGTGGTGAGTTGAGTGAGAGTGAGTGAGTGTGAGAGTGATGAGAGTGAGTGAGTGTGAGTGAGTGTGAGTGAGTGAGAGTGAGAGTGAGTGAGAGTGAGTGAGAGTGTGAGTGAGAGTGAGTGAGTGTGAGTGAGTGTGAGTGAGAGTGAGTGAGAGTGAGTGAGAGTGAGTGAGAGTGATGAGTGAGAGTGAGAGTGAGAGTGAGAGTGAGTGAGAGTGAGTGAGAGTGAGTGAGAGTGATTGAGAGTGTGAGTGAGAGTGAGTGAGAGTGAGTGAGAGTGTGAGTGAGAGTGAGTGAGAGTGAGTGAGAGTGAGTGTGAGTGAGAGAGTGAGAGTGAGTGAGAGTGAGTGAGTGAGTGAGAGTGTGAGTGAGTGAGAGAGTGAGTGAGAGTGAGTGAGAGTGAGAGTGAGTGAGAGTGAGTGAGAGAGTGAGTGAGAGTGAGTGAGAGTGAGAGTGAGTGTGAGTGAGAGTGAGTGAGTGTGAGTGAGAGTGAGTGAGAGTGAGTGAGAGTGTGAGTGAGAGTGAGTGAGAGTGAGTGTGAGTGAGTGAGAGTGAGAGTGAGTGAGAGTGAGTGAGAGTGAGTGAGAGTGTGAGTGAGAGTGAGTGAGAGTGTGAGTGAGAGTGAGTGAGAGTGAGTGTGAGTGAGAGTGAGTGAGAGTGAGTGAGAGTGAGTGAGAGTGAGTGAGAGTGAGTGAGAGTGTGTGAGTGAGTGAGAGTGAGTGAGAGTGAGAGTGAGAGTGAGTGAGAGTGAGTGAGGTGAGAGTGTGAGTGAGAGTGAGTGAGAGTGAGTGTGAGTGTGAGTGAGAGTGAGTGAGAGTGGAGAGAGTGTGAGTGAGAGTGAGTGAGAGTGGAGTGAGAGTGTGAGTGAGAGTGAGTGAGTGAGAGTGAGTGAGAGTGAGAGTGAGAGGTGAGTGAGAGTGAGAGTGAGTGAGAGTGTGAGTGAGAGTGAGTGAGAGTGAGTGAGAGTGAGTGAGAGTGAGTGTGAGTGAGTGTGAGAGTGAGTGAGGAGAGTGAGTGAGAGTGAGAGTGAGTGTGAGTGAGTGAGTGAGAGTGAGTGAGAGTAGTGAGTGAGAGTGAGTGAGAGTGAGTGTGAGTGAGAGTGAGTGAGAGTGAGAGTGAGTGAGGTGAGAGTGAGTGAGAGTGAGAGTGAGTGAGAGTGAGTGAGAGTGAGTGAGAGTGAGTGAGAGTGAGTGTGAGTGAGAGTGAGTGAGTGAGTGAGTGAGAGTGAGAGTGAGAGTGAGTGAGAGTGAGAGAGTGAGTGAGAGTGAGAGTGAGAGTGAGTGAGAGTGAGAGTGAGTGAGAGTGAGGAGAGTGAGTGAGAGTGAGTGAGAGTGTGAGTGAGAGTGAGTGAGCGTGAGTGTGAGTGAGAGTGAGTGAGAGTGAGAGTGAGTGAGAGAGAGAGTGAGTGTGAGTGAGAGTGAGTGAGAGTGAGTGAGAGTGTGAGTGAGAGTGAGTGAGAGTGAGTGTGAGTGAGCTGTGAGTGACGTGAGATGAGTGAGTGAGAGTGAGTGAGTGAGAGTGAGTGAGAGTGAGAGTGAGTGAGAGTGAGAGTGAGTGAGAGTGAGTGAGACGTGAGTGAGAGTGAGAGTGAGAGTGAGGTGAGTGAGAGTGAGTGAGAGTGAGTGAGAGTGAGAGTGCGTGTGAGTGAGAGTGAGAGTGAGTGAGGAGTGAGAGTGAGTGAGAGTGAGTGAGAGTGAGAGTGAGTGAGAGTGAGTGAGAGTGTGAGTGAGAGTGAGTGAGAGTGAGAGTGAGTGAGTGAGAGTGAGTGAGAGTGAGAGAGAGTGAGAGTGAGTGAGTGAGAGCTGAGTGAGAGTGTGACGTGAGAGTGAGTGAGAGTGAGAGAGAGAGAGTGAGTGAGTGTGAGTGAGAGTGAGTGAGAGTGAGTGAGAGTGAGAGTGAGTGAGAGAGTGAGAGTGAGTGAGAGTGAGAGTGAGTGTGAGTGAGAGTGAGTGAGAGTGAGTGAGAGTGAGAGTGAGAGTGAGTGTGAGTGAGAGTGAGTGAGAGAGAGTGAGAGTGAGTGAGGTGAGTGTGAGAGTGAGTGTGAGTGAGAGTCGAGAGATGAGAGAGTGAGTGAGAGTGAGTGAGAGTGAGGAGAGAGAGTGTGAGTGAGTGAGAGTGAGAGTGTGAGTGAGTGAGAGTGTGAGTGAGAGTGAGGGAGAGTGAGTGAGAGTGTGAGTGAGACGTGAGTGAG
>NC_141007.1:72899515-72922893 GCF_052327205.1 Somniosus microcephalus | reverse complement strand
ACACCTTCCACTTTCAGACACTGGCCAGGCAGCTGTGCATTTACAGAACAATCTGTTTGTATTTCAGGATTCCAGCATTGACTCTCTCTCTTGCTCCCTCTCGCCCCCTCTCTCTCCCCCCCTCTCTCTCTCCCCCCCCCCCACCCCCCCCCCTCCCTCTCTTTCCCCCCCCCCTCTCTCTTGCTCATTGCCTCTCTCTGCTTGGCATTGTGGGATTTGTGAATTCTGTGCCAGTATCCGTGTCCTGATCTACACCGACAGGACCAGGTTCCTGTGAATAACTGAGGCTGTCTCTTTTCCCGTCAGAGTCTCGGACCATCGTGTAGTTGTGATTGTTTTTTAAATTTTATTTAATAGTTCCAAAGTGGTAAACCCTTAAGAGGCGGAAAATTAAATCCCATCCCCGAGTGGAAAAGGAAAAATGAATGATAAAATACCGAGGCAGAAATGACCGTACGTGCTGTTCTCATGTAAACACTTAACACACACGGCCATTTCCTCTCTGCGTTACGTTTAACTCAGTTAACACCCGTGTTAAATTAGCACAGAGGGGAACCTGGTCCGAGTGTCGCTCTGGGAAGAGGCCAGAACCCCAGTGTCGACCCTTCTAATCCGACACACTCTTGACTATTACTGTGACTGTTTGCCGCTCTGTCTGTCAATGCCCTCGCTGAGGGGCGTCACTTGTACGATACCTGTGTAAATATTGTGAAGAGTTTTACACACTATTACTAGTGTTACTTGCTTATCCAGTACAGTACCTGTGCCTGCATGGTATGATTAATACTGTGTGTCACCCTGTGTTGAGGGTCACCTCTCCCTTTGTTAAGGGTTTATGTATAAAGATATTTTTATGCTTTTATGAGTGTTGTAACCATGTTTTATGGCATTTTGTTCGACTTTCTGTAAATTATGCATTACAAAAGAGTTTGATTTAAGAATCCTTGGTACAATAATTATGTAATTATTAAGAGATGTAGCCTTTATTAAAA
This sequence comes from Somniosus microcephalus, assembly GCF_052327205.1. NCBI lineage: Eukaryota > Metazoa > Chordata > Chondrichthyes > Squaliformes > Somniosidae > Somniosus > Somniosus microcephalus. The sequence continues at coordinate 72,921,901 of NC_141007.1, read as the reverse complement.
TTTTATATTTTTCAAATTAATATTTTTGTTGAAACTTTTTGTTATTTTGAGGGCCGTGGCTCCAGATTTTACTCCCTGTCTATGACAGCCCCAGGGTCCTCCTGTCCTAGTTTATCATTTTTGGGCGAGTTGGAGCAGGGGGTGGGATTGGGGGGGGTGAGGGGGAGGTTGGGGGAGTGAGGGGGAGGGTGGGGGGGTGAGGGGGAGGTGGGGGGGTGAGGGGGAGGGGTAGGGGGGAGCGGGGGGGGGTTGGGCAGGGCTGAGTAGGCACAGGGATGGGGAACGATTCGTAAACAAGGATTATCAATTCTGTCCATGAGACACAGGAAGCCAATGGAGATTGCGGAGCGGGAGAGTGTGGGGGAGGAGAGTGGGGTTTGGTGTGGGCTGGGAAGGGATTGGGGGAGTGGGGAGGAGAGTTGGAGGGGAGGGGGAGCGTGGGGGGGGGGAGTGAGGTGGGAGGGGAGGGGGAGAGTGCGGGTGGGGGGGGAGTGAGGAGGAGGAGAGGGGGGGAGTGAGGGGAGGGTGGGGGGGAGTGAGGGGTTTAGTGCTGGGTACCGGCGCCAGATGTTTGGGGTTTATGTGGGCTGGAGCGGAGCGAGAGACCGGGGTGGGGAGAGTTGGGGAAGTTGGGTGTGCGGTTTACGATGGCCTGGATGTGGGGTTCAGCAGTGTCTCTGTGTGTGTTTGAGGTTAGGGCGAAGTTCTGAAAGTTCTTGAAAATGAAACTCTGCTGACAGACTCGCTGTGGTGCTGAGATGAGTTGCAAAGACAAAAACAAGCAGCACTTCAGATCATAGTTCCAGCATTCATTTTGGATGTTGAAAGGCTGCAGCATCGCTTGAAGCTCAATCTCGTCACTTTCAGGTCAATTTCATCCACTCAGCACCTGATGGATCTTTGGGCTCCGGCCGGAAAATCAGTGAAACTGCTCTAGGTTTTGACGGACAACAGTGTGCTTTTTATTTCATTATGGATTTAAATATCGGCCTGTAAAATACCGGCCCCAGGGAAAGCAATAATGGAATATCTAATGGACCATCACTGCAGTCTCATCCTTCTTTACAAATCCCGCAGAGCCTCGCCGCACCCAACCTCAATGACCACCTCAAGCACCAGCCCCCAGCTCTCGACTCCTCGACATCCTACCTCCAGTGCGGCTCCCCTCCACCTCTCCTTCAGCCACTTGGGCCTGTGGACTCCAACCCCTAAAAGAAAGACTTGCATTTCTGTAGCGCCTTTCAAGGCTTCAGGACATCGCAAAGCACTTTACAGCCAATGGAGTCTCGTCACTGTCTGTAATGTAGGAAATACGGCAGACAATTTGCGCACAGCAAGCTCCCACAACCAGCCAAGAGATAACTGACCAGGTAATGTGTTTTTAGTGGAGTTAATTGAGGAATATGTATTGGCCAGGATATCGGGGTGAACTCCCCCGCGGTTCTTCAAAATTGTGCCATGGGATCGTCTACATCCACTGGAGAGGGAGACGGGGCCTCAGTTTAACTTCATCTGAAAGACAGTGCAGCGCTCCCTCAGTACTGCCCCTCCGACAGTGCAGCACTCCCTCAGTACTACCCCTCCGACAGTGCGGCGCTCCCTCAGTACTACCCCTCCGACAGTGCAGCGCTCCCTCAGTACTGCCCCTCCGACAGTGCAGCACTCCCTCAGTACTGCCCCTCCGACAGTGCGGCGCTCCCTCAGTACTGCCCCTCCGACAGTGCAGCACTCCCTCAGTACTACCCCTCCGACAGTGCAGCACTCCCTCAGTACTACCCCTCCGACAGTGCAGCGCTCCCTCAGTACTACCCCTCCGACAGTGCAGCACTCCCTCAGTACTACCCCTCCGACAGTGCAGCGCTCCCTCAGTACTGCCCCTCCGACAGTGCAGCGCTCCCTCAGTACTGCCCCTCCGACAGTGCAGCACTCCCTCAGTACTACCCCTCCGACAGTGCGGCGCTCCCTCAGTACTGCCCCTCCGACAGTGCAGCACTCCCTCAGTACTACCCCTCCGACAGTGCAGCACTCCCTCAGTACTACCCCTCCGACAGTGCAGCGCTCCCTCAGTACTACCCCTCCGACAGTGCAGCACTCCCTCAGTACTACCCCTCCGACAGTGCAGCGCTCCCTCAGTACTGCCCCTCCGACAGTGCAGCGCTCCCTCAGTACTACCCCTCCGACAGTGCAGCGCTCCCTCAGTACTACCCCTCCGACAGTGCAGCGCTCCCTCAGTACTGCCACTCCGACAGTGCAGCACTCCCTCAGTACTACCCCTCCGACAGTGCAGCGCTCCCTCAGTACTACCCCTCCGACAGTGCAGCACTCCCTCAGTACTGCCCCTCCAACAGTGCAGCACTCCCTCAGTACTGCCTCTCCGACAGTGCAGCGCTCCCTGAGTACTGCCACTCCGACAGTGCAGCACTCCCTCAGTACTACCCCTCCGACAGTGCAGCACTCCCTCAGTACTGCCCCTCCGACAGTGCAGCACTCCCTCAGTACTGCCCCTCCGACAGTGCAGCGCTCCCTTAGTACTGCCCCTCCGACAGTGCAGCACTCCCTCAGTACTGCCCCTCCGACAGTGCAGCGCTCCCTCAGTACTGCCCCTCCGACAGTGCAGCGCTCCCTCAGTACTACCCGTCCGACAGTGCAGCGCTCCCTCAGTACTGCCCCTCCGACAGTGCAGCGCTCCCTCAGTACTACCCCTCCGACAGTGCGACGCTCCCTCAGTACTACCCCTCCGACAGTGCAGCACTCCCTCAGTACTGCCCCTCCGACAGTGCAGCACCCCCTCAGTACTGCCCCTCCGACAGTGCGGCGCTCCCTTAGTACTACCCCTCCGACAGTGCAGCACTCCCTCAGTACTGCCCCTCCGACAGTGCAGCACTCCCTCAGTACTGACCCTCCGACAGTGCGGCGCTCCCTTAGTACTGCCCCTCCGACAGTGCAGCACTCCCTCAGTACTGCCCCTCCGACAGTGCAGCGCTCCCTCAGTACTGCCCCTCCGACAGTGCAGCGCTCCCTCAGTACTACCCCTCCGACAGTGCGACGCTCCCTCAGTACTGCCCCTCCGACAGTGCAGCGCTCCCTTAGTACTGCCCCTCCGACAGTGCGGCGCTCCCTCAGTACTACCCCTCCGACAGTGCAGCACTCCCTCAGTACTGCCCCTCCGACAGTGCAGCGCTCCCTTAGTACTGCCCATTCAACAGCACAGCACTCCCTCAGGACTGCCTCTCCAACAGTGCGACGCTCCCTCAGTACTGCCCCTCCGACAGTACAGCAATCCCTCAGTACTGCCTCTCCAACAGTGCAGCGCTCCCTCAGTACTGCCCCTCCAACAGTGCAGCACTTTCAGTACTGCCCCTCCGACAGTGCAGCGCTCCCTCAGTACTGCCCCTCCGACAGTGCAGCGCTCCCTCAGTACCGCCCCTCCGACAGTGCAGCGCTCCCTCAGTACTGTCCCTCTGACAGTGCAGCGCTCCCTCAGTACTGCCCCTCCAACAATGCAGCGCTCCCTCAGTACTGCCCCTTCAACAGTGAACCGCTCCCTCAGATCTGTCCCTCCAACAGTGCAGTGCTCCCTCAGTACTGCCTCTCCGACAGTGCAGCACTCCCTCAGTACTGCCACTCCGACAGTGCAGCGCTCCGAGTACTGCCACTCCGACAGTGCAGCACTCCCTCAGTACTGCCCCTCCGACAGTACAGCGCTCCCTCAGTACCGCCCCTTCGACAGTGCAGCGCTCCCTCAGTACTGAGCTTCTGACAGTGCAGTGATCCCTCAGTACTGCCCCAATAACAGTGCAGCACTCCCTCAGTACTGCCCCAATAACAGTGCAGCGCTCCCTCAGTACTGACATTCCGACAGTGCGGCGCTCCCTCAGTACTGCCCCTCCGACAGTGCAGCCCTCCCTCAGTACTGCCCCTCCAACAGTGCAGCGCTCCCTCAGTCCTGACCTTCCGACAGTGCAGCGCTCCCTCAGTACTGCCCCTCCGACAGTGCGACGCTCCCTCAGTACTGCCCCTTCGACAGTGCGGCGCTACCTCAGTACTGCTCCTCCAACAGTGCGACGCTCCCTCAGTACTGCCCCTCTGACAGTGCAGCGCCGCCTAAGTACTGCCCCTCCGACAGTGCAGCGCTCCCTCAGTACTGCCCCTCCGACAGTGCGGCGCTCCCTCAGTACTGCCCCTCCGACAGTGCAGCGCTCTCTCAGTACCGCCCCTTCGACAGTGCAGCGCTCCCTCAGTACTGCCCCTCCGACAGTGCAGCGCTCCCTCAGTACTGCCCCTCTGACAGTGGGGTGCTCCCTCAGTACTGCCCCTCCGACAGTGCAGCACTCCCTCAGTACTGCCCCTCCAACAGTGCAGCGCTCCCTCAGTCCTGACCTTCCGACAGTGCAGCGCTCCCTCAGTACTGCCCCTCCTACAGTGCGGCGCTCCCTCAATACTGCCCCTCCGACAGTGCGGCGTTCCCTCAGTACTGCCCCTTCGACAGTGCGGCGCTACCTCAGTACTGCCCCTTCGACAGTGCGGCGCTACCTCAGTACTGCCCCTCTGACAGTGCAGCGCCGCCTAAGTACTGCCCCTCCGACAGTGCAGCGCTCCCTCAGTACTGCCCCTTCAACAGTGTGACGCTCCCTCAGTACTGCCACTCCCAGCAGTGCAGCGCTCCCTCAGTACTGCCCCTCCGACAGTGCAGTGCTCCCTCAGTACTGCCCCTCCCGACGGTGCAGCACTCCCTCAGTACTGCCTCTCCAACAGTGCGACGCTCCCACAGTACTGCCCTTCCAACAGTGCAGCGCTCCCTCAGTACTGCCCCTCCAACAGTGTGGCGCTCCCTCAGTACTGCCCCTCCGACAGTGCGGCGCACCCTCAGTACTGCCACTCCAACAGTGCAGCGCTCCCTCAGCACTGCCACTCCAACAGTGCAGCGCTCCCTCAGTACTGACACTCCGACAGTGCAGCGTTCCCTCAGTACTGCCCCTCTGACAGTACAGCGCTCCTTCAGTACTGAGCTTCCGACAGTGCAGCACTCCCTCAGTACTGCCGCTGCAACAGTGCAGTGTTCCCTCAGTACTGACATTCTGACAGTGCGGCGCTCCCTCAGTACTGCCCCTCCAACAGTGCAGCGCTCCCTCAGTACTGCCCCACCGACAGTGCAGTGTTCCCTCAGTACCGCCCCTTCGACAGTGCAGCGCTCCCTCAGTACCACCCCTCCGACAGTGCAGCAATTCCTCAGTACTGACCCTCTGATAGTGCAGCACTCGCTCAGCACTGCCTCTCCAACAATGCAGCGCTCCCTCAGTACTGCCCCTCCAACAGTGCAGCGCTCCCTTAGTACTGCGCATTCAACAGTTCAGCACTCCCTCAGTACTGCCTCTCCAACAGTGCGATGCTCCCACAGTACTGCCCTTCCAACAGTGCAGCGCACCCTCAGTACCGCCCCTCCGACAGTGCAGTGCTCCCTCAGTACTGCCCCACCGACAGTGCAGCGTTCCCTCAGTACCGCCCCTCCGACAGTGCGGCGCTCCCTCAGTACCACCCCTCCGACAGTGCAGTGCTCCCTCAGTACCGCCCCACCAACAGTGCAGTGCTCCCTCAGTACTGCCACTCCAACAGTGCAGCGCTCCCTCAGTACTGCCCCTACTACAGTGCAGCACTCCCTCAGTACTGACACTCCGACAGTGCAGCGTTCCCTCAGTACTGCCCCTCCGACAGTGCCGCACTCTCTCAGTACTGCCCCTCCGACAGTGCAGCGCTCCCTCAGTACTGCCCCTCCGACAGTGCAGCGCTCCCTCAGTACTGCCCCTCTGACAGTACAGCACTCCTTCAGTACTGAGCTTCCGACAGTGCAGCACTCCCTCAGTACTGCCGCTGCAACAGTGCTGTGTTCCCTCAGTACTGACATTCTGACAGTGCGGCGCTCCCTCAGTACTGCCCCTCCAACAGTGCAGCGCTCCCTCAGTACTGCCCCACCGACAGTGCAGCGCTCCCTCAGTACCACCCCTCCGACAGTGCAGCAATCCCTCAGTACTGACCCTCTGACAGTGCAGCGCTCCCTCAGTACTGTCCCTCTGATAGTACAGCACTCGCTCAGCACTGCCTCTCCAACAATGCAGCGCTCCCTCAGTACTGCCCCTCCAACAGTGCGGCACCCCCTCAATACTGACCTTCCGACAGTGCTGCGCTCCCTCAGTACTGCCCCTTCGACCGCGCAGCACGCCCTCAGTACTGCCCCTCCGACAGTGCGGCGCTCCCTCAGTAATGCCCCTCCGACAGTGCAGCGCTCCCTCAGTTCTGTCCCTCAAACAGTGCAGCGCTCCCTCAGAACTGACCCTCCGACAGTGCAGTGCTCCCTCAGTACTGTCCCTCTGACAGTGAACCGCTCCCTCAGTACTGCCTCTCCGACAGTGCAGCGCTCCCTCAGTACTGCCCCTCCGACAGTGCAGCGCTCCCTCAGTACTGCCACTCCAACAGTGCAGCGCTCCCTCAGTACTGATACTCCGACAGTGCAGCGCTCCCTCAGTACTGCCCCTCCGACAACGCAGCGCTCTCTCAGTACCGCCCCTTCGACAGTGCAGCGCTCCCTCAGTACTGCCACTCCAACAGTGCAGCGCTCCCTCAGTACTGCCCCTCCGACAGTGCAGCGCTCCCTTAGTACTGCCCCTCTGACAGTGCAGCGCTCCCTCAGTACTGCCCCTCTGACAGTAAAGCGCTCCTTCAGTACTGAGCTTCCAACAGTGCAGCACTCCCTCAGTATTGCCCCTGCAACAGTGCAGCGTTCCCTCAGTACTGACATTCTGACAGTGCGGCGCTCCCTCAGTACTGTCCCTCCAACAGTGCAGCGCTCCCTCAGTCCTGACCTTCCGACAGTGCAGCGCTCCCTTAGTACTGCCCCTCCGACAATGCGGCACTCCCTCAGTACTGCCCCTCCGACAGTGCGACGCTCCCTCAGTACTGCCCCTTCGACAGTGCGGCGCTCCCTCAGTACTGCTCTTCCAACAGTGCGGCGCTCCCTCAGTACTGCCCCTCTGGCAATGCAGCGCCGCCTAAGTACTGCCCCTTCGACAGTGCGATGCTCCCTCAGTACTGCCCCTTCGACAGTGCAGCACTCCCTCAGTACTGTCCCTTCGACAGTGCAGCGCTCCCTCAGTACTGCCCCTTCGACAATGCGGCGCTCCCTCAGTACTGCCCCTCCAATGGTGCAGCGCTTCCACAGTACTGCCCCTCCGACAGTGCAGCACTCCCTCAGTATTGCCCCTCCGACAGTGCGGCGCTCCCTCAGTACTGCCCCTCCGACAGTGCGGTGCTCCCTCAGTACCGCCCCTCCGACAGTGCAGCACTCCCTCAATACTGCCCCTGCAACAGTGCAGCAATCCCTCAGTACTGATACTCCGACAGTGCAGCGCTCCCTCAGTACTGCCCCTCCGACAACGCAGCGCTCTCTCAGTACCGCCCCTTCGACAGTGCAGCGCTCCCTCAGTACTGCCACTCCAACAGTGCAGCGCTCCCTCAGTACTGCCCCTCCGACAGTGCAGCGCTCCCTTAGTACTGCCCCTCTGACAGTGCAGCGCTCCCTCAGTACTGCCCCTCTGACAGTAAAGCGCTCCTTCAGTACTGAGCTTCCAACAGTGCAGCACTCCCTCAGTATTGCCCCTGCAACAGTGCAGCGTTCCCTCAGTACTGACATTCTGACAGTGCGGCGCTCCCTCAGTACTGTCCCTCCAACAGTGCAGCGCTCCCTCAGTCCTGACCTTCCGACAGTGCAGCGCTCCCTTAGTACTGCCCCTCCGACAATGCGGCACTCCCTCAGTACTGCCCCTCCGACAGTGCGACGCTCCCTCAGTACTGCCCCTTCGACAGTGCGGCGCTCCCTCAGTACTGCTCTTCCAACAGTGCGGCGCTCCCTCAGTACTGCCCCTCTGGCAATGCAGCGCCGCCTAAGTACTGCCCCTTCGACAGTGCGATGCTCCCTCAGTACTGCCCCTTCGACAGTGCAGCACTCCCTCAGTACTGTCCCTTCGACAGTGCAGCGCTCCCTCAGTACTGCCCCTTCGACAATGCGGCGCTCCCTCAGTACTGCCCCTCCAATGGTGCAGCGCTTCCACAGTACTGCCCCTCCGACAGTGCAGCACTCCCTCAGTATTGCCCCTCCGACAGTGCGGCGCTCCCTCAGTACTGCCCCTCCGACAGTGCGGTGCTCCCTCAGTACCGCCCCTCCGACAGTGCAGCACTCCCTCAATACTGCCCCTGCAACAGTGCAGCAATCCCTCAGTACTGACCCTCCGACAGTGTAGCGCTCCCTCAGTACTGACCCTCCGACAGTGCAGCGCTCCCTCAGTACTGCCCCTCTGACGGTGAACCGCTCCCTCAGTACTCACCCTGCGACAGTGCAGCAATCCCTCAGTAGTGACCCTCCGATAGTGCAGTGCTCCCTCAGTGTTGCCCCTCTGACAGTGCAGCGCATTCGACAGTGCAGCACTCCCTCAGCACTGCCCCTCCAACAGTACAGCGCTCCCTCAGTACTGACCCTCTGACAGTGCAGTGCACCCTCAGTACTGACCCTCCGACAGTGCAGCACTCGCTCAGCACTGCCTCTCCAACAATGCAGTGCTCCCTCAGTACTGCCCCTCCAACAGTGCGGCGCTCCATCAATACTGACCTTCCGACAGTGCTGCACTCCCTCAGTACAGCCCCTCCGACAGTGCAGCACTCTCTCAGTACTGAACCTACAACAGCGCAGCGCTCCCTCAGTACTGACCCTCTGACAGTGCAGCGCTCCCTCAGTACTGACCCTCTGACAGTGCAGCGATCCCTCAGTACTGTCCCTCTGACAGTGCAGTGCTCCCTCAGTACTGACCCTCTGACAGTGCAGCGCACCCTCAGCACTGCCCCTCCGACAGTGCAGCGCTCCCTCAGTGCTGCTCCTCCGACAGTGCAGCGCTCCTTCAGTACCGTCCCTCCGACAGTGCAGTGCTCCCTCAGTACTGTCCATCTGACGGTGAACCGTTCCCTCAGTTCTGTCCCTCCAACAGTGCAGTGCTCCCTCAGTACTGCCTCTTCGACAGTGCAGCGCTCCCTCAGTACTGCCACTCCGACAGTGCAGCGCTCCCTGAGTACTGCCACTCTGACAGTGCAGCGCTCCCTCAGTACTGGCCCTCCGACAGTACAGCGCTCCCTCAGTACCGCCCCTTCGACAGTGCAGCACTACCTCAGTACTGACATTCTGACAGTGCGACGCACCCTCAGTACTGTCCCTCCAATAGTGCAGCGCTCCCTCAGTACTGCCCCTCCGACAGTGCAGCGCTCCCTCAGTACTGCCCCTCCGACAGTGCAGCGCTCCCTCAGTACCGCCCCTTCGACAGTGCAGCGCTCCCTCAGTACTGCCCCTTCGACAATGCGGCGCTCCCTCAGTACTGCCCCTCCGACAGTGCAGCGCTCCGTTAGTACTGCGCATTCAAAAACAGCACTCCCTCAGTACTGCCTCTCCAACAGTGTGACGCTCCCTCAGTACCGTCCCTCCAACAGTGCAGCACTCCCTCAGTACTGCCCCTCCGACAGTGCAGCGCTCCCTCAGTACTGCCCCTGCAACAGTGCAGCAATCCCTCAGTACTGCCCCTCCGACAGTGCAGCGCTCCCTCAGTACTGCCCCTGCAACAGTACAGCACTCCCTCAGTACTGCCCCTCCGACAGTGCAGCGCTCCCTCAGTACTGACCCTCCGACAGTGTGGCGCTCCCTCAGTAAGGGACCCTCCGACAGTGCAGCGCTCCCTCAGTACTGACCTTCCGACAGTGCAGTGCTCCCTCAGTACTGACCCTCCGACAGTGCATTGCACCCTCAGTACTGCCCCTCCGACAGTGCAGCGCTCCCTCAGTACTGACCCTCCGACAGTGTGGCGCTCCCTCAGTACTGACCCTCCGACAGTGCAGCGCTCCCTCAGTACTGACCCTCCGACAGTGCAGCGCTCCCTCAGTTCTGTCCCTCAAACAGTGCAGCGTTCCCTCAGAACTGACCCTCCGACAGTGCAGTGCTCCCTCAGTACTGACCCTCCGACAGTGCATTGCACCCTCAGTACTGCCTCTCCAACAGTGCAGCGCTCCCTCAGTACTGCCCCTCCGACAGTGCAGCGCTCCCTCAGTACTGCCACTCCAGCAGTGCAGTGCTCCCTCAGTACTGATACTCCGACAGTGCAGCGCTCCCTCAGTACTGCCCCTCCGACAACGCAGCGCTCTCTCAGTACCGCCCCTTCGACAGTGCAGCGCTCCCTCAGTACTGCCACTCCAACAGTGCAGCGCTCCCTCAGTACTGCCCCTCCGACAGTGCAGCGCTCCCTCAGTACTGCCCCTCTGACAGTAAAGCGCTCCTTCAGCACTGAGCTTCCAACAGTGCAGCACTCCCTCAGTATTGCCCCTGCAACAGTGCAGCGTTCCCTCAGTACCGACATTCTGACAGTGCGGCGCTCCCTCAGTACTGTCCCTCCGACAGTGCAGCGCTCCCTCAGTCCTGACCTTCCGACAGTGCAGCGCTCCCTTAGTACTGCCCCTCCGACAATGCGGCGCTCCCTCAGTACTGCCCCTCCGACAGTGCGACGCTCCCTCAGTACTGCCCCTTCGACAGTGCGGCGCTCCCTCAGTACTGCTCTTCCAACAGTGCGGCGCTCCCTCAGTACTGCCCCTCTGACAGTGCAGCGCCGCCTAAGTACTGCCCCTCCGACAGTGCAGCGCTCCCTCAGTACTGCCCCTTCGACAGTGCGATGCTCCCTCAGTACTGCCCCTTCGACAGTGCAGCACTCCCTCAGTACTGTCCCTTCGACAGTGCAGCGCTCCCTCAGTACTGCCCCTTCGACAATGCGGCGCTCCCTCAGTACTGCCCCTCCAATGGTGCAGCGCTTCCACAGTACTGCCCCTCCGACAGTGCAGCACTCCCTCAGTATTGCCCCTCCAACAGTGCGGCGCTCCCTCAGTACTGCCCCTCCGACAGTGCGGTGCTCCCTCAGTACCGCCCCTCCGACAGTGCAGCACTCCCTCAATACTGCCCCTGCAACAGTGCAGCAATCCCTCAGTACTGACCCTCCGACAGTGTAGCGCTCCCTCAGTACTGACCCTCCGACAGTGCAGCGCTCCTTCAGTACTGCCCCTCCAACAGTGCAGCGCTCCTTCAGTACCGCCCCTCCGACAGTGCAGTGCTCCCTCAGTACTGCCTCTCCAACAGTGCAGTGCTCCCTCAGTACCGTCCCTCCGAAAGTGCAGTGCTCCCTCAGTACTGCCCCTCTGACGGTGAACCGCTCCCTCAGTACTCACCTTGCGACAGTGCAGCAATCCCTCAGTACTGACCCTCCGACAGTGCAGTGCTCCCTCAGTGCTGCCCCTCTGACAGTGCAGCGCATTCTACAGTGCAGCACTCCCTCAGCACTGCCCCTCCAACAGTACAGCGCTCCCTCAGTACTGACCCTCTGACAGTGCAGCGCTCCATCAGTACTGACCCTCCGACAGTGCAGCGCTCCCTCAGTACTGTCCCTCTGACAGTGCAGCACTCGCTCAGCACTGCCTCTCCAACAATGCAGTGCTCCCTCAGTACTGCCCCTCCAACAGTGCGGCGCTCCATCAATACTGACCTTCCGACAGTGCTGCACTCCCTCAGTACAGCCCCTCCGACAGTGCAGCACTCTCTCAGTACTGACCCTACGACAGCGCAGCGCTCCCTCAGTACTGACCCTCTGACAGTGCAGCGCTCCCTCAGTACTGACCCTCTGACAGTGCAGCGATCCCTCAGTACTGTCCCTCTGACAGTGCAGTGCTCCCTCAGTACTGTCTCTTCGACAGTGCAGCGCTCCCTCAGTACTGCCACTCCGACAGTGCAGCGCTCCCTCAGTACCGCCCCTTCAACAGTGCAGCACTACCTCAGTACTGACATTCCGACAGTGCGACGCACCCTCAGTACTGTCCCTCCAATAGTGCAGCGCTCCCTCAGTACTGCCACTCCGACAGTGCAGCGCTCCCTCAGTACTGCCACTCCGACAGTGCAGCGCTCCCTCAGTACTGCCCCTCCGACAGTGCAGCGCTCCCTCAGTACCACCCCTTCGACAGTGCAGCGCTCCCTCAGTACTGCCCCTTCGACAATGCGGCGCTCCCTCAGTACTGCCCCTCTGACAGTGCAGCGCTCCGTTAGTACTGCGCATTCAAAATACAGCACTCCCTCAGTACTGCCTCTCCAACAGTGTGACGCTCCCTCAGTACCGTCCCTCCAACAGTGCAGCCCTCCGACAGTGCAGCGCTCCCTCAGTACTGCCCCTGCAACAGTGCAGCAATCCCTCAGTACTGCCCCTCCGACAGTGCAGCGCTCCCTCAGTACTGCCCCTGCAACAGTACAGCACTCCCTCAGTACTGCCCCTCCGACAGTGCAGCGCTCCCTCAGTACTGACCCTCCGACAGTGTGGCGCTCCCTCAGTACTGACCCTCCGACAGTGCAGCGCTCCCTCAGTACTGACCCTCCGACAGTGTGGCGCTCCCTCAGTACTGTCCCTCTAACAGTGCAGCACTCGCTCAGCACTGCCTCTCCAACAATGCAGTGCTCCCTCAGTACTGCCCCTCCAACAGTGCGGCGCTCCCTCAATACTGACCTTCCGACAGTGCTGCACCCCCTCAGTACAGCCCCTCCGACAGTGCAGCACTCTCTCAGTACTGACCTTCACTGTTCGGGGAGGCATATGGGGCTATGACCTTATGATGGAGGGAAGGTCATTGATGTTGCAGCTGAAGATGGTTGGGCCAAGACACTGCCCTGAGGAACTCCTGCAGCGATGTCCTGGGGCTGAGATGATTGACCTTCAATCACCACACCCATCTTCCTTTGTGCTAGGTATGACTCCAGCCAGTGGAGAGTTTTCCCCACGATTCCCATTGACTTCAGTTTTACTAGGGCTCCTTGATGCCACACTTGGTCAAATGCTGCCTTGATGTCAAGGGCAGTCACTCTCATCTCACCTCTGGAATTCAGCTCCTTTGTCCATGTTTGGACCAAGGCTGTAATGAGGCCTGGAGCCAAGTGGTCTTGGTGGAACCCAAACTGGGCATCAGTGAGCAGGTTATTGGTGAGTAAGTGCCACTTGATAGCACTGTTGATGACACCTTCTGATGATTGAAAGTAGACTGATGAGGCGGTAATTGGCCGAATTGAATTTGTCCTGCTTTTTGTGGACAGGACATACCTGGGCAGTTTTCCACTTTTTTGGGTAGATCTCAGTGTTGTAGCTGTACTGGAACAGCTTGGCTAGAGGCGCGGATAGTTCTGGAGCACAAGTCTTCAGCACTGCAGCTGAATAAAAAGTATATTTCAGAATGAAGTAATGTTCCCTCTAAGCTGCGTGGCCGCACAGCTCTCTACCAGTTCCGCGTAGCCCGGGACCGGCTTTTTCAATGTTAAATTTCGTGCATGTGCGAAACTGTGAAGGGGCCGTGCACCCCAAAAAAATTAGGGGTCCATTGCTCTCCAGTAAATATCAGCACTTTCAATAGCGGAGTCAGTGGGGACATTTTAGGGTAGCACAATTCTAAAATATAGTGTGACAATGAAGGGGAAATTGGAATGGGCGAGAAAGAGACGTGAAAGTGACCAACAGAGCAAGGCCCCCACAAACAGACTACAAAACACCAGAAATATTTCTCCTTCAGTTTGGTTAATATTTCAATGCAGTTCATTGTCTTGTTTAATGTAGAGTTTTAGCAATACAATTTCCAAAATGAAATGTTCCTATTCGTTGCGATACTTGTTGATAATTTATTGAATTGTTTGGTTGTGCTTTCTGAGAGTAATTGGATGTTTTCGGTACAATTCTTGGTGTGTGGGAGATGATTGAAAGCGCATTGCCGTGGAGCAGTCAGTTATAGGGTGTGCCTCAGTCAGCGCCCAGTACACCAGCAGGTAGTTGTTCTGCCAGCAGTCCCAGTGTACTGGCTCTCTGACCTCACCCCAGCACCAACTGGCAGGTGCAGCAGTTAAATTCCATTCCTTATGTACCACATACTCTCGACCTTTGTTACAAGCTCCACTGTGTCTCTCTGTCTTACCACTGCTGCCATGGTTTTCATAATTGCTATCTATTTAATTGCTCCTTTGAACTTTCCTCTCCATCTGGCACACTCTTTTTAAAATAATTAATTCCCGGGATATGGGCGTCGTTGGCAAGGTCAGCCTTTATTGCCCATTCGTGGCTCAGTGGGCAGCACTCTCGCCTCTGAGTCAGAAGGTTGTGGGTTCATAGACCCACTCGAGACTTGAGCACAAAAATCTAGCTTGGCTCTTCAGTGCAGTGCTGACGGAATGCTGTCTTTCAGACAAGACGTTAAACTAATTGCTAATAATTAACTAAATACTAACTAGTATTAGTAAAAAAAATAGTACTGGAGAAATTAATGGGACTGAAAGCCAATAAATCCCCTACATCCTAGGATTTTGAAAGAGGTGGCTTTAGAGATAGTGGATGCATTGGTTGTCATTTTCCAAAATTCCATAGATTCTAGAACGGTTCCCGCGGATTGGAAGGTAACAAATGTAACCCCACTATTTAAGAAAGGAGGGAGAGAAAATGGGGAACTACAGACCAGTTAGCCTGACATCAGTAGAAGGGAAAATGCTAGAATCTAATATTAAGGACGTGGTAACAGGGCACTTAGAAAATAATAATAGGATTGGGCAGAGTCAACACGGATTTATGAAAGGGAAATTGTGTTTGACGAATCTGTTAGAGTTTTTTGAGGTTGTAACTAGCAGAATAGATAAGGGGGAACCAGTGGATGTGGTGTATTTGGATTTTCAGAAGGCATTCGATAAGGTGCCACGTAAGAGGTTATTAAACAAAATTAGGGCTCGTGGGATTGGGGGTAATATACTAACATGGATTGAGGACTGGTTAACGGACAGAAAACAGAGTAGGAATAAACAGGTCATTTTCGGGTTGGCAGGCTATAACTAGTGGGGTACCGCAAGGAACAGTGCTTGGGCCTCAGCTATTCACAATCTATATCAATGATTTGGATGAGGGGACCAAATGTAATATATCCAAGTTTGCTGATGATACAAAGCTGGGTGGGAATGTAAGTTGTGAGGAGGATGCAAGGAGGCTTCAAGGGGATATAGACAGGTTAAGTGAGTGGGCAAGAACATGGCAAATGGAATATAATGTGGAGAAATGTGAAGTTATCCACTTTGGTAGGAAAAATAGAAAAGCAGAGTATTATTTAAATGGCGAGAGATTGGGAAATGTTGGTGTTCAGAGGGACCTGGGTGTCCTTGTACACGAATCACTGAAAGTTAACATGCAGGTACAGCAAGCAATTAGGAAAGCAAATGGTATGTTGGCCTTTATTACAAGAGGATTTGAGTATAAGAGTAAAGACGTCTTACTGCAATTATACTGTTGTCCAGGGCCTTGGTGAGACCGCACCTTGAGTATTGTGTGCAGTTTTGGTCGCCTTATCTGAGGAAAGATGTTCTTGCCATGGAAGGAATGCAGCGAAGATTCACCAGGCTGATACCTGGGATGGCAGGAATGATGTATGAGGAGAGATTGGGTCGATTGGGCTTATACTCACTGGAGTTTAGAAGATTGAGAGGGGATCTCATCGAAACCTATAAAATTCTGTCAGGCCTGGACAGACTTGATGCAGGAAGGATGTTCCCGATGGCCGGGGAGCCCAGAACTAGAGGTCATAGTCTAAGGATAAGGGGTAAGCCATTTAGGACTGAGATGAGGAGGAATTTCTTCACCCAGAGAGTGGTGAACCTGTGGAATTCTTTGCCACAGAAGGCAGTGGAGGTCAGTTCATTAAATATATTCAAGAAGGAGTTGGATATATTTCTTCAGGCTAAAGGGATCAAGGGATATGGGGAGAAAGCAGGGACAGGGTATTGAATTTGGATGATCAGCCATGATCTCATTGAATGGCGGAGCAGGCTCGAGGGGCCGAATGGCCTACTCCTGCTCCTATCTTCTATGTTTCTATATAGGGCCCTGGTGAGACCACACCTGGTGTATTGTGTACAGTTTTGGTCTCCTTACCTAAGGAAGGATATACTTGCCATAGAGGGAGTGCAACGAAGGTTCACCAGACTGGTTCCTGCGATGGGGGGATTGTCCTATGAAGAGAGATTAAGTAGACTAGGCCTATATTCTCCGGAGTTCAGAAGAGTGAGAGGTGATCTCATTGAAGCATACAAAATTCTTACAGGGCTTGACAGGGTAGATGCAGGGAGGATGTTTCCCCTGGCTGTGGAGTCTAGAACCAGGGGTCACAGTCTCAGAATAAGGGGTCGGCCATTTAGGACTGAGATAAGGAAAAATTTCTTCACACAGAGGGTGGTGAATCTTTGGAATTCTCTACCCAGAGGGCTGTGGAGGCTCAGTCGTTGAGTATATTCAAGACAGAGATCGATAGATTTTTGAATATTAAGGGAATCAAGGGATATGGGGATCGGGCAGGAAAGTGGAGTTGAGGTAGAAGATCAGCCATGATCTTGTTGAATGGTGGAGCAGGCTCGAGGGGCCAAATGGTCGACTCCTGCTTCTATTTCTTATGTTCTTATGTAAACTGAGGCCCCATCTGCTCTCTCAGGTGGATGTAAAAGATCCCATGGCACTATTTCAAAGAAGAGCAGGGGAGTTCTCCCCGGTGTCCTGGGGCCAATATTTATCCCTCAATCAACATCACTAAAACAGATTATCTGGTCATTATCACATTGCTGTTTGTGGGAGCTTGCTGTGCGCAAATTGGCTGTCGCGTTTTCTACATTACAACAGTGACTACACTTCAAAAGTACTTAATTGGCTGTAAAGCGCTTTGGGACGTCCTGAGATGGTGAAAGGTGCTATAGAAATGCAAGTCTTTCTTTTATCTCTGGTTGTCCAGAGAGGGCGGTTGTGGCTCTTCCCTTTGAAGCTCTTCACATGTTTCCACTTGTGGGGAGTCCAAAACTAGGGGTCATAAATATAGGATAATCACCATGTGCAATCATAACCAAAAAATATCAGGGGCAGTTCTGAGAGTTTAAGATCCACCAGACCCTCCCCTGATTGACGAGACCTCCTTCCAATTTAAGGTTCCATTGTCAGTTACATTTCTTTTTGCAATGACAGTAAACGTCCCAAGAGGTTCCTCAGAGGGGAAATGAATGGCTGTCAAAATTCATTCTCGATTTGTGGGCATCGCTGGCAAGCCCAGCATTTATTGCTCATCCCTAATTGCCCTCGAGAAGGTGGTGGTGAGCCGCCTTCTTGAACCGCTGCAGTCCGTGTGGTGAGGGTACTCCCACAGCGCCGTTAGGGAGTGAGTTCCAGGATTTTGATCCAGCGATGGTGAAGGATCGGCGATATATTTCCAAGTCAGGAGGTAACTGATGGCATTGTCAAAAAGGAGGGTTTTGAGGATGGTACTGGTTCTGCTGTTGCTATTTACAGCTCCTCTAGACTCATCTTTTGTTTCTTGCAGAGAGCCAGCAAAGGCTCGACAGGCCGAATGGCCTTCTTCCGTGCTGTAGCCATTCTATGATTCTTTACTTGTTCCATTACCATCTCCTTTTGCCTCGCCCCCATCGTCCTTTTTGTCATTTAATCTCTCCTGCCTTCCATCCTATCACAGACCTTCCCCTTTGTTCGTTCCTCCCCTCCCCCCTCTCCCTGCCCCACACTTGCTTAAAATCTGTTACATTTATAATGTTTTCCAGTTCTGACGAAAGGTCATCGACCTGAAACGTTAACTCTGTTTCTCTCTCCACAGATGCTGCCTGATCTGCTGAGTGGTTCCAGCATTTTCTGTTTTTATTTCAGATTTCTAGTATCTGCAGTATTTTGCCTTTGTATTCGGGTTTTGAGGAGATGTGAGAAGGGGAGAAGACAGCAAGGCAAAGGGAGAAGGGGTGGGAGGGCGGTTAAGCAGAGAACGCCAGAGTGCTGGACCCGGACTGCAGAAGGTCCAGCCACTGAAGGTGGTGAGCAGGGAAGGGTGTGTGCAGGAGGCCAGGCGGGAATAGGATTACTTGTATTAGATCCCGCTCAGTGTCTCCCTTTGAGTCTGGAGTTCCCTTTATTCCCAATCTTCTGGTTCCCGAAAGGTAGTGCCTGCTGTTGAAGTTATAACCATCAGGAAAGACTGAACAGGCGGGGGCTCTTTTCTCTAGAAAAGAGAAGGCTGAGGGGTGACCTGATCGAGGTCGTTAAAGTTATGAAGGGTTCGATAGGGTAGACGTAGAGAAGATGTTTCCACTTGTGGGGAGTCCAAAACTAGGGGTCATAAATATAGGATAATCACCAATAAATGCAATCAGGAGAATCATCTTTCCCCAGAGAGTGGTGAGAATGTGGAACTCGCTACCACAAGGAGTGGTTGAGGTGAATGAATAGTATCGATGCATTTAAGGGGAGGCTAGATAGACACATGAGGGAGAAAGGGATAGAAGGATATGTTGATAGGGTGAGATGAGGGGTGGGAGGAGGTTCGTGTGGAGCATGAACACCGGCACAGACTCGTTGGGCCGAATGGCCTGTTTCTGTGCTGTAATCATCGGCTGTGGAGCTCTTTGGAATCCCCTGAGGTGGTGAAAGGCGCTATATAAATGCAAGTTGTTGTTGCTGAGTATCCTGGGGGTTTTGAACTCCTTGTCGCCCACTCTGTCTCACCCCGATACCATCCGTCTTTGGGGCTTCAGTGTATTCGGCATAAAAAATAGGAACTGATGGCAAATTATGGGCTGTCCTGTGCCATAGCCTCACGCCCGCTCGGAGCTGGACAGAATCCATTTCACTCGGCCTTATATTTCACTGCAGCCAGTTGGGAGTAGAGACTTACCTCCCATCATTAAGGGCATTGATTTGTACCCAATTGTCAGAGGTGATGGGACCTTGTTCTAATCAACTATGCCATCTAGACCCTGGTCTGGGCTGGATTGAAAACCAGTGTCCAGTGGGAATGGGCAGTGTGTTGGCCTATTGCAGCATCCAGTAAGAGCTGGAATTGAACCCAATTCCCGAAAGTGACAGGGAAGTAGGGAACCCTCGTACGTCAGCAAAGCTCCTTTAATCCATTCGCTATGTAGTGGAAGGGTGGGTAAAACACATCTAAAATAATAGGGACATGAAAGGAAGCTGAATAGTCGAAAGGTCTGCATCATGTCATAAACAGGCAGCACCAAATCCTTACCTGTAACGTTAGCCAGATCTTGACATTTCCTTTTATTGGGAATTTGGGAGTGCGTTTCCTGACCTGTCACGCAGTCAGGTTCTGTCGCTGCCTGTCTAGTTATTGTGCTAACTGAGGAGGCTTTGCCGGGAACTGTAAGGATGGCTCAGTCTGATATTGATTGCCTGTCGCGCTCGCTGCTTTGTCCCAGAATTAGCCCCAGCGATTGTCTGGGCAGGGCCCAGTGACTCAGCTCCCACTTCATCCTCTTTCAACCTTGGTCCTCCAACAAAAACAAAACCCTTTATATTAAATTAAATTTAAATTTCATGTATCTTTGTGAGGAGGAGATGGGGGCGGGGGAGGTACTTGACATGATTGAGGGAGACAGTGCCTGGCAACTGTGGGTCTGATCTTGAACCCGAATGCTTGTCTCCTCGTTACCAATGAAGATGTCATCCGACTCTCAGCGAGACACCAGTCTGTGAAATCGGGATGACATCCCATAGCGTAGTCAGGAAGCAGATGGGTGGATATTAGTCACGTAGCTCGTTCCCTTATCTTCCCAGTGGTGGGTTGTATCTGATTGAGAAACATTCCAAATTATACCTGCACTTGAAAAGTTTACGAGGAGACTGTGTACCAGGTGAAGGACATCTCCTGTCTGACAATGTCCCGCTTTCTGTTAGACATAACACAGATAAAATCTAATGGGGAAAAAAAGAGTGTTAAACACACAGGGCCATTGTGTAATGAGTTTAATGATCCCACTCACATCAGTCAAACTTATTGAAGCCAAATTAATATTAATAAATGAGGGGTGAGTGTGCGGTTTAAATAACGACCCCTTCTAGATGCCCTGGGGAGGTGTCAGATCAAAGGCAGGTTTCAATGCGCTATTTTACAGAGGGGGGGGGGGTACATTATTGTTCCTGGTTTGAGACAGAGTGTCTGAGGCCTAATGTGGCGATCAGACCCGTCTCTTCCCTCTCACACGGATGGATGTCGTTGACTTTTCAGCCCCCGGGGGGGCGGTGGGGAGCGGGGGGGGGCCGTGTGTTGGATGTTCCTGAACCCACATTCGTCCTTTCTTTTATCTGGTTGTCATTGGCACCCCAATAATGTCAGCGAGCTTTGTTTCGTTTTGTGTGTGTGGAGTTTTTTTTTTGAAACCCGTCGTCTCCGTGGAAACGGCATGATTTTTCTTGCTTAAATCTAAAAGCTGTCAGCGTCTGCAAACAGAGCAGACTGTGGTGGCAGGGCACGGGATCAGAATGTTGGGCGATACACGGGGCAGGTCTGAAGAGAGAAAGTGAGTGGAAATAACAGAATGGGGAGGACAGGAAACGATTCGGGCTCCAATCGAAAGTCAATTTCTCTACTTTAGAGGGAAAAAAAATGATAATAATTGTGTACAAGAGCAGCGGCCGGTCATCAATATTAACAAATTCTGTTTGCCTTTAATTCATCACCAAACTTGAGAGAAAACAGCAACCTCTCTCTCTCTGCTCTCTGCTCATCAAAAACAAAATACTTCAAAAAGTTCCTCATTTCTTAGCTCGGTTAATAAATAAATCATCACTTTGTCACATCCAGTACAAGCTGCTGGAACAAACTGGCGGCTTTGATCTTCAGCGTTTTATTGAATCAATTGCTGTAGTTTGTGAGCAGACATCAATGGCAAAGGCAGCTTCTCGCTTTCCTCTTCTCAGAGTGAAGCCAGAAATAGTCCGCCTGGCAGCTCGGTATCTTATTTTACTGTAATTTCTTTATATCTGATCGAACCTTTATCAGATTCCGCCTTCCCCATCGAATCGTGCTACTGTCGGGCAACCAGTCATCAAAGGGCCTCTGGTGTCCTTGTGAATGGCCTTTGACAATGGTGGAGTGCACAGTGACAACATGCTTACCAGAACTGAGAGGTTATAACTATCAGCAAATACTGAACAGGTGGGGGCTCTTTACTCTACAGAAAACGAAGACTGAGGGGTGACCTGAAAAAGAACTTTAAGATTATGAAAGGGTTCGATAGGGTAGACGTAGAGAAGACGTTTCCACTTGTGGGGAGAACAGAACTAGGGACCATCAATATAAGATAGTCACTAATAAACCCAACAGGGAATTCAGGGGAAACTTCTTTGCCCAGAGGGTGGTGAGAATGTGGAACTCGCTGCCACACCTGTCTGTGTGGAGGGGATGAGCTCCTCCAGGGCAGTGGGTGGGGTGTTACAATCAGTCTCAGCCCCTCGGTGACGGACCCCCAATGGGCACTGCACAGGGCGGAGCCTGGGCCCGAGAGTCGTCAGTGAACATCACCATCACAACCAAACTACATATTACCCTGGGCTGACACACTCTCACTCACACTCACTCAATCGCACTCACACTCACACTCACACACTCTCACACACACTCACTCACTCTCACTCACACTCACACACTCTCACACTCACTCTCACTCACACACTCACTCACTCACACTCACACACTCTCACACTCACACTCACTCTCACACTCTCACTCACTCACACTCACACCCACTCACTCACTCTCACTCACACTCACACTCTCACTCACACACTCACTCACTCACTCTCACTCACTCACACTCACACTCACTCACTCTCACTCAGTCTCACACACACTCACTCACTCTCACTGACTCCCTGACTCGCTCTCACTCTCACTCACTCTCACACACTCTCACTCACTCACTCTCACTCTCACTCACTCACACACACTCACTCTCACTCACTCTCACTCACACTCACACTCACTCACTCTCACTCACACTCTCACTCACTCACTCTCACTCACTCACACTCACACTCACTCACTCTCACTCACACTCACTCACTCTCACTCACTCTCACTCACACTCTCACTCACACACTCACTCACTCACTCTCACTCACTCACACTCACACTCACTCTCACTCACTCTCACTCAGTCTCACACACACTCACTCACTCTCACTCTCACTCTCACTCACTCCCTGACTCACTCTCACTCACTCTCACTCACACTCACTCACTCTCACTCACTCACTCTCACTCACTCTCACTCACTCACACACTCACTCTCACTCACACTCTCACTCACTCTCACTCACTCTCACTCTCACTCACACTCACACACACACTCACTCTCACTCACTCTCACTCACTCACTCTCACTCACTCTCACTCACTCTCACTCACACTCTCACTCACTCTCACTCA
>NC_141007.1:72861566-72881566 GCF_052327205.1 Somniosus microcephalus | reverse complement strand
ACTCTCACTCACTCACTCACTCTCACTCACTCTCACTCACTCACTCTCACTCACTCACTCTCACTCACTGTCACTCACTCTCACTCTCTCACACACTCTCACTCATTCTCACTCACTCACTCTCACTCACACTCACTCACTCTCACTCACTCACTCACTCTCACTCACTCTCACTCACTCACTCACTCACTCTCACTCACTCTCACTCTCTCACTCACTCTCACTCACTCTCACTCACTCACTCTCACTCACTCACTCTCACTCACTCTCACTCACTCTCACTCACTCACTCACTCTCACTCACTCACTCTCACTCACTCTCACTCACTCTCACTCACTCTCACTCACTCTCACTCACTCACTCTCACTCACTCACTCTCAATCACTCTCACTCACTCACTCTCACTCACTCTCACTCACTCACTCTCACTCACTCACACTCACTCACACTCACTCACTCACTCTCACTCACTCTCTCTCACTCACTCTCACTCACTCTCACTCACTCACTCTCACTCACTCACACTCACTCACTCTCACTCACTCTCACTCACTCTCACTCACTCTCATTCATTCACTCTCACTCACTCACTCTCACTCACTCTCACTCACTCACTCTCACTCACTCGCACTCACTCACTCTCACTCACTCACTCTCACTCACTCTCACTCACTCTCACTCACTCACTCTCACTCACTCACTCTCACTCACTCTCTCTCACTCACTCTCACTCACTCTCACTCACTCACACTCACTCACTCTCACTCACTCTCACTCACACTCACTCACTCTCATTCATTCACTCTCACTCACTCTCACTCACTCATTCACTCTCACTCTCACTCACTCACTCTCACTCACTCACTCACTCTCAGTCACTCACTCACTCTCACTCACACTCACTCACTCACACTCACGCACGCTCACTCACTCTCACTCACTCTCACTCACTCTCACTCACTCTCACTCTCTCACTCTCACTTACTCTCACTCACTCACTCTCACTCACTCTCACTCACTCACTCTCACTCACTCTCACTCACTCACACTCACTCACTCTCACTCACACTCACTCACTCTCACTCACTCTCACTCTCTCACTCGCACTCACTCTCACTCACTCCCTCTCACTCCCTCTCACTCACACTCACTCACTCTCACTCACTCTAACTCACACTCACTCACTCACTCTCACTCACTCTCACTCACTCACTCTCACTCACTCTCACTCACTGTCACTCACTCTCACTCTCTCACTCACTCCCACTCACTCACTCTCACTCACTCACTCACTCTCACTCACTCTCACTCACTCACTCTCACTCACTCTCTCTCACTCACTCTCACTCACTCTCACTCACTCACTCTCACTCACTCTCACTCACTCACTTTCACTCACTCACAGTCACTCACTCACTCTCACTCTCTCTCACTCACTCAGTCACTCTGACTCACTCACTCTCACTCACTCTCACTCACTCACTCTCACTCACTCACTCTCACTCACTCTCACTCACTCTCATTCACTCTCACTCACTCACACTCACTCAATCTCTCTCACTGACTCTCACTCACTCTCACTCACTCTCACTCACTCTCACTCACTCACTCTCACTCACTCTCACTCACTCACTTTCACTCACTCGCAGTCACTCACTCACTCTCACTCACTCTCACTCACTCAGTCACTCTCACTCACTCACTCTCACTCACTCTCACTCACTCACTCTCACTCACTCACTCTCACTCACTCTCACTCACTCTCATTCACTCTCACTCACTCACACTCACTCAATCTCTCTCACTGACTCTCACTCACTCTCACTCACTCTCACTCACTCACTCACTCTCACTCACTCTCACTCACTCACTCTCAATCACTCTCACTCACTCACTCTCACTCACTCTCACTCACTCTCACTCACTCACTCTCACTCACTCACACTCACTCACTCTCACTCACTCACTCTCACTCACTCTCTCTCACTCACTCTCACTCACTCTCACTCACTCACTCTCACTCACTCTCACTCACTCACTTTCACTCACTCGCAGTCACTCACTCACTCTCACTCACTCTCACTCACTCTCACTCACTCAGTCACTCTCACTCACTCACTCTCACTCACTCTCACTCACTCACTCTCACTCACTCACTCTCACTCACTCTCACTCACTGTCATTCACTCTCACTCACTCACACTCACTCAATCTCTCTCACTGACTCTCACTCACTCTCACTCACTCACTCACTCTCACTCACTCTCACTCTCTCTCACTCACACTCACTCACTCACTCTCACTCACTCTCACTCACTCTCACTCACTCTCACTCACTCACTCTCACTCACTCACTCACACTCACTCACTCTCACTCACACTCACTCACTCTCACTCACTCTCACTCTCTCACTCGCACTCACTCTCACTCACTCACTCTAACTCACTCTCACTCACACTCACTCACTCTCTCTCACTCTAACTCACTCTCACTCACTCACTCTCACTCACTCTCACTCACTCACTCTCACTCACTCTCACTCACTCTCACTCACTCTCACTCACTCACTCACTCTCACTCACTCTCACTCACTCACTCTCACTCACTCACTCTCACTCACTGTCACTCACTCTCACTCTCTCACACACTCTCACTCATTCTCACTCACTCACTCTCACTCACACTCACTCACTCTCACTCAC
The DNA here is from genome assembly GCF_052327205.1 of Somniosus microcephalus. NCBI lineage: Eukaryota > Metazoa > Chordata > Chondrichthyes > Squaliformes > Somniosidae > Somniosus > Somniosus microcephalus. The sequence continues at coordinate 72,878,862 of NC_141007.1, read as the reverse complement.
TCACTCACTCTCACTCACTCTCACTCACTCACTCACTCACTCTCACTCACTCTCACTCTCTCACTCACTCTCACTCACTCTCACTCACTCACTCTCACTCACTCACTCTCACTCACTCTCACTCACTCTCACTCACTCACTCACTCTCACTCACTCACTCTCACTCACTCTCACTCACTCTCACTCACTCTCACTCACTCACTCTCACTCACTCTCACTCACTCACTCTCAATCACTCTCACTCACTCACTCTCACTCACTCTCACTCACTCTCACTCACTCACTCTCACTCACTCACACTCACTCACACTCACTCACTCACTCTCACTCACTCACTCTCACTCACTCTCACTCACTGTCACTCACTGTCACTCTCTCACTCACTCCCACTCACTCACTCTCACTCACTCACTCACTCTCACTCACTCTCACTCACTCACTCTCACTCACTCACTCTCACTCACTGTCACTCACTCTCACTCTCTCACACACTCTCACTCATTCTCACTCACTCACTCTCACTCACACTCACTCACTCTCACTCACTCACTCACTCTCACTCACTCTCACTCACTCACTCTCACTCACTCTCACTCACACTCACTCACTCTCACTCACTCTCATCTCACTCTCACTCTCACTCACTCACTCACTCTCACTCACTCTCACTCTCTCACTCACTCTCACTCACTCTCACTCACACTCACTCACACTCACTCATACTCACTCTCACTCACTCACTCTCACTCACTCACTCTCACTCACTCTCACTCACTCACACCCACTCACTCTCACTCACACTCACTCACACTCACTCACTCACTCTCACTCACTCTCACTCTCACTCACTCACTCACACTCACTCACACTCACTCACTCTCACTCACTCTCACTCTCTCACTCACTCTCACTCACACTCACTCACTCTCACTCACACTCACTCCCTCACTCACTCTCACTCACTCACACTCACTCACTCTCACTCACACTCACTCACTCTCACTCACACTCACTCACTCACTCACTCTCACTCACTCACACTCACTCTCACTCACACTCACTCACACTCACTCACTCTCACTCACACTCACTCACTCACTCTCACTCACTCTCACTCACACTCACTCACTCACACTCACTCACTCTCACTGACACTCACTCACTCACACTCACTCACTCTCACTCACACTCACTCACTCACTCACACTCACTCACACTCACTCTCACTCACTCACTCAATCTCACTCACTCTCACTCACTCTCACTCTCTCACTGACTCTCACTGACTCTCACGCACACTCACTCACACTCACTCATTCTCTCACTCACACTCACTCACTCTCACTCACTCTCACTCACACTCATTCACACCCACTCACTCTCTCTCACTCACTCTCACTCTCTCACTCACTCACACTCACACTCACTCACTCTCACTCACACTCACTCCCTCACTCACTCTCACTCACTCACACTCACTCACACTCACTCACACTCACTCACTCTCACTCACTCACACTCACTCACTCTCTCTCACACTCACTCACACTCACTCACACTCACTCACTCTCACTCACTCACTCTCACTCTCACTCACTCACTCACTCTCACTCACTCTCACTCTCTCACTCACTTTCACTCACACTCACTCACACTCACTCAAACTCACTCTCACTCACTCACTCTCACTCACTCACTCTCACTCACTCTCATTCACTCACACCCACTCACTCTCACTCACACTGACTCACACTCACTCACTCTCACTCACTCTCATCTCACCCTCACTCTCACTCACTCACTCACTCTCACTCACTCTCACTCACTCTCACTCTCTCACTCACTCTCACTCACTCTCACTCACACTCACTCACACTCACTCACACTAACTCTCACTCACTCACTCACTCACTCTCACTGACTCTCACTCACTCACACCCACTCACTCACACTCACTCACACTCACTCACTCACTCTCACTCACTCTCATCTCACCCTCACTCTCACTCACTCACTCACTCTCACTCACTCTCACTCACTCGCACTCACTCTCACTCTCTCACTCACTCTCACTCACTCTCACTCACTCACTCACACTCACTCACACTCACTCTCACTCACTCACTCTCACTCACTCACTCTCACTCACACTCACTCCCTCTCATCTCACTCTCACTCACTCTCATCTCAGTCACTCACCCACTCTCACTCACTCTCACTCTCCCACTCTCTCACTCACTCACTCACTCTCACTCTCACTCACTCTCACTCACTCTCACTCACACTCACTCACTCACACTCAATCACTCTCACTCACACTCACTCACTCACTCACACTCACTCACACTCACTCTCACTCACTCACTCACTCTCACTCACTCTCACTCACTCTCACTCTCTCACTCACTCTCACTCACTCTCACGCAAACTCACACACACTCACTCACTCTCACTCACTCACTCACTCTCACGCACTCTCACTCATTCTCACTCCTCACACTCACACTCACTCACACTCACTCACACTCACTCACTCCCTCTCACTCACTCACTCTCACTCACTCACTCTCACTCACTCTCACTCACTCACACCGACTCACTCTCACTCACACTCACTCACACTCACTCACACTCACCACACTCACACTCACTCTCACTCTCACCACCACTCCACTCACACTCACTCACTCTCACTCACACTCACTCCCTCACTCACTCTCACCACTCACACTCACTCACTCTCACTCACACTCACTCACACTCACTCACTCTCACTCACACACACTCACTCACCTCACTCACTCACACCGACTCACTCTCACTCACACTCACTCACACTCACTCACACTCACTCACTCTCACTCACTCTCACTCTCACACTCACTCTCACTCACACTCACACACTCTCACTCACACTCACTCCCTCACTCACTCTCACTCACTCACACTCACTCACTCTCACTCACACTCACTCACACTCACTCACTCTCACTCACACTCACTCACTCACTCACACTCACTCACACTCACTCACACTCACTCCACACACTCTCACTCACTCTCACTCACTCTCACTCTCTCACTCACTCTCACTCACTCTCATGCACACTCACTCACACTCACTCACACTCACACTCACTCTCACTCACTCACTCATTCTCACTCAGTCTCACTCACTCTCACTCTCTTACTCTCACTCACTCTCACACACACTCACTCACACTCACTCATTCTCTCACTCACACTCACTCACTCTCACTCACTCTCACTCACACTCACTCAATCCCTCTCACTCACACTCACTCACACTCACTCACTCACACTCACTCACTCTCACTCACTCTCACTCACACTCACTCACACTCACTCACTCACACTCACTCACTCTCACTCACTCTCACTCACAATCACTCACACTCACTCACACTCACTCACTCTCACTCACTCACACACACTCACTCTCACTCACACTCACTCACACTCACTCACACTCACTCACTCTCACTCACTCACTCTCATCTCACTCTCACTCTCACTCACACACTCACTCTCACTCACTCTCACTCACTCTCACTCTCTCACTCACTCTCACTCACACTCACTCACACTCACTCAAACTCACTCTCACTCACTCACTCACTCACTCTCACTCACTCTCACTCACTCACACCCACTCACTCTCCCTCACACTCACTCACACTGACTCACACTCACTCACTCTCACTCACTCTCATCTCACCCTCACTCTCAATCACTCACTCGCTCTCACTCACTCTCACTCACTCTCACTCTCTCACTCACTCTCACTCACTCTCACTCACACTCACTCACACTCACTCACACTAACTCTCACTCACTCACTCTCACTCACTCACTCTCACTCACACTCACTCACTCTCGTCTCACTCTCACTCACTGTCACTCACTCTCACTCACACTCACTCACTCACACTCACTCACTCTCACTCACTCTCACTCACACTCACTCACTCTCACTCACACACTCTCACTCACTCTCACTCACACTCACTCAGACTCACTCACACTCACTCACTCTCACTCACTCTCATCTCACTCTCACTCTCACTCACTCACTCACTCTCACTCACTCTCACTCACTCTCACTCTCTCACTCACTCTCACTCACTCTCACTCACACTCACTCACACTCACTCATACTCACTCTCACTCACTCACTCTCACTCACTCACTCTCACTCACTCTCACTCACTCACACCCACTCACTCTCACTCACACTCACTCACTCTCACTCACTCTCACTCACACTCATTCACACCCACTCACTCTCTCTCACTCACTCTCACTCTCTCACTCACTCACACTCACACTCACTCACTCTCACTCACACTCACTCCCTCACTCACTCTCACTCACTCACACTCACTCACACTCACTCACACTCACTCACTCTCACTCACTCACACTCACTCACTCTCTCTCACACTCACTCACACTCACTCACACTCACTCACTCTCACTCACTCACTCTCACTCTCACTCACTCACTCACTCTCACTCACTCTCACTCTCTCACTCACTTTCACTCACACTCACTCACACTCACTCAAACTCACTCTCACTCACTCACTCTCACTCACTCACTCTCACTCACTCTCATTCACTCACACCCACTCACTCTCACTCACACTGACTCACACTCACTCACTCTCACTCACTCTCATCTCACCCTCACTCTCACTCACTCACTCACTCTCACTCACTCTCACTCACTCTCACTCTCTCACTCACTCTCACTCACTCTCACTCACACTCACTCACACTCACTCACACTAACTCTCACTCACTCACTCACTCACTCTCACTGACTCTCACTCACTCACACCCACTCACTCACACTCACTCACACTCACTCACTCACTCTCACTCACTCTCATCTCACCCTCACTCTCACTCACTCACTCACTCTCACTCACTCTCACTCACTCGCACTCACTCTCACTCTCTCACTCACTCTCACTCACTCTCACTCACTCACTCACACTCACTCACACTCACTCTCACTCACTCACTCTCACTCACTCACTCTCACTCACACTCACTCCCTCTCATCTCACTCTCACTCACTCTCATCTCAGTCACTCACCCACTCTCACTCACTCTCACTCTCCCACTCTCTCACTCACTCACTCACTCTCACTCTCACTCACTCTCACTCACTCTCACTCACACTCACTCACTCACACTCAATCACTCTCACTCACACTCACTCACTCACTCACACTCACTCACACTCACTCTCACTCACTCACTCACTCTCACTCACTCTCACTCACTCTCACTCTCTCACTCACTCTCACTCACTCTCACGCAAACTCACACACACTCACTCACTCTCACTCACTCACTCACTCTCACGCACTCTCACTCATTCTCACTCTCTCACTCACTCTCACTCACACTCACTCACACTCACTCACTCCCTCTCACTCACTCACTCTCACTCACTCACTCTCACTCACTCTCACTCACTCACACCGACTCACTCTCACTCACACTCACTCACACTCACTCACACTCACTCACTCTCACTCACTCTCACTCTCTCACTCACTCTCACTCACACTCACTCACTCTCACTCACACTCACTCCCTCACTCACTCTCACTCACTCACACTCACTCACTCTCACTCACACTCACTCACACTCACTCACTCTCACTCACACTCACTCACTCACTCTCACTCACTCACACCGACTCACTCTCACTCACACTCACTCACACTCACTCACACTCACTCACTCTCACTCACACTCACTCCCTCACTCACTCTCACTCACTCACACTCACTCACTCTCACTCACACTCACTCACACTCACTCACTCTCACTCACACTCACTCACTCACTCACACTCACTCACACTCACTCTCACTCACTCACTCACTCTCACTCACTCTCACTCACTCTCACTCTCTCACTCACTCTCACTCACTCTCATGCACACTCACTCACACTCACTCACACTCACACTCACTCTCACTCACTCACTCATTCTCACTCAGTCTCACTCACTCTCACTCTCTTACTCTCACTCACTCTCACACACACTCACTCACACTCACTCATTCTCTCACTCACACTCACTCACTCTCACTCACTCTCACTCACACTCACTCAATCCCTCTCACTCACACTCACTCACACTCACTCACTCACACTCACTCACTCTCACTCACTCTCACTCACACTCACTCACACTCACTCACTCACACTCACTCACTCTCACTCACTCTCACTCACAATCACTCACACTCACTCACACTCACTCACTCTCACTCACTCACACACACTCACTCTCACTCACACTCACTCACACTCACTCACACTCACTCACTCTCACTCACTCACTCTCATCTCACTCTCACTCTCACTCACTCACTCACTCTCACTCACTCTCACTCACTCTCACTCTCTCACTCACTCTCACTCACACTCACTCACACTCACTCAAACTCACTCTCACTCACTCACTCACTCACTCTCACTCACTCTCACTCACTCACACCCACTCACTCTCCCTCACACTCTCTCACACTGACTCACACTCACTCACTCTCACTCACTCTCATCTCACCCTCACTCTCAATCACTCACTCGCTCTCACTCACTCTCACTCACTCTCACTCTCTCACTCACTCTCACTCACTCTCACTCACACTCACTCACACTCACTCACACTAACTCTCACTCACTCACTCTCACTCACTCACTCTCACTCACACTCACTCACTCTCGTCTCACTCTCACTCACTGTCACTCACTCTCACTCACACTCACTCACTCACACTCACTCACTCTCACTCACTCTCACTCACACTCACTCACTCTCACTCACACACTCTCACTCACTCTCACTCACACTCACTCAGACTCACTCACACTCACTCACTCTCACTCACTCTCATCTCACTCTCACTCTCACTCACTCACTCACTCTCACTCACTCTCACTCACTCTCACTCTCTCACTCACTCTCACTCACTCTCACTCACACTCACTCACACTCACTCATACTCACTCTCACTCACTCACTCTCACTCACTCACTCTCACTCACTCTCACTCACTCACACCCACTCACTCTCACTCACACTCACTCACACTCACTCACATTCACTCACTCACTCTCACTCTCATCTCACCCTCACTCTCACTCACTCACTCACTCTCACTCACTCTCACTCACTCCCTCTCTCTCACTCACTCTCACACACTCTCACTCACACTCACTCACACTCACTCTCACTCACTCACTCTCACTCACTCACTCTCACTCACACTCACTCACACTCACTCACTCTCACTCACACTCACTCACTCACATGCACACACTCTCACTCACACTCACTCACTCACACTCACTCACTCTCACTGACACTCACTCACACTCACTCATTCTCACTCACACTCACTGACTCACTCACACTCACTCACACTCTCTCTCACTCACTCACTCACTCACTCTCACTCACTCTCACTCTCTCACTCACTCTCACTCACTCTCACGCACACTCACTCACTCATTCTCACTCACTCTCACTCACTCTCACTCTCTCACTCTCACTCACTCTCACGCACACTCACTCACACTCACTCACTCTCTCTCACTCACTCTCACTCACTCTCACTCACACTCACTCACTCACACTCACTCACTCTCACTCAATCTCACTCACACTCACTCACACTCACTCACTCACACTCACTCACTCTCACTGACACTCACTCACTCAGACTCACTCACTCTCACTCACACTCACTCACTCACACTCACTCACACTCACTCTCACTCACTCACTCACTCTCACTCACTCTCACTCACTCTCACTTTCTCACTCACTCTCACTCACTCTCATGCACACTCACTCACACTCACTCACACTCACACTCACTCTCACTCACTCACTCATTCTCACTCACTCTCACTCTCTCACTCTCACTCACTCTCACACACACTCACTCACACTCACTCATTCTCTCACTCACACTCACTCACTCTCACTCACTCTCACTCACACTCACTCACTCCCTCTCACTCACTCTCACTCACTCTCACTCACACTCACTCACTCACACTCACTCACTCTCACTCACTCTCACTCACACTCACTCACACTCACTCACTCACACTCACTCACTCTCACTCACTCACACACACTCACTCTCACTCACACTCACTCACACTCACTCACTCTCACTCACTCACTCTCATCTCACTCTCACTCTCGCTCACTCACTCACTCTCACTCACTCTCACTCACTCTCACTCTCTCACTCACTCTCACTCACACTCACTCACACTCACTCAAACTCACTCTCACTCACTCACTCTCACTCACTCACTCTCACTCACTCTCACTCACTCACACCCACTCACTCTCACTCACACTCACTCACACTGACTCACACTCACTCACTCTCACTCACTCTCATCTCACCCTCACTCTCACTCACTCACTCACTCTCACTCACTCTCACTCTCTCACTCACTCTCACTCACTCTCACTCACACTCACTCACACTCACTCACACTAACTCTCACTCACTCACTCTCACTCACTCACTCTCACTCACACTCACTCACTCTCATCTCACTCTCACTCACTCTCACTCACTCACTCACACTCACTCACACTCACTCACTCACACTCACTCACTCTCACTCACTCTCACTCACACTCACTCACACTCACTCACTCTCACTCACACACTCTCACTCACTCTCACTCACACTCACTCAGACTCACTCACACTCACTCACTCTCACTCACTCTCATCTCACTCTCACTCTCACTCACTCACTCACTCTCACTCACTCTCACTCTCTCACTCACTCTCACTCACTCTCACTCACACTCACTCACACTCACTCATACTCACTCTCACTCACTCACTCTCACTCACTCACTCTCACTCACTCTCACTCACTCACACCCACTCACTCTCACTCACACTCACTCACACTCACTCACACACTCTCACTCACTCTCACTCTCACTCACTCACTCACACTCACTCACACTCACTCACTCTCACTCACTCTCACTCTCTCACTCACTCTCACTCACACTCACTCACTCTCACTCACACTCACTCCCTCACTCACTCTCACTCACTCACACTCACTCACTCTCACTCACACTCACTCACTCTCACTCACACTCACTCACTCACTCACTCTCACTCACTCACACTCACTCACTCTCACTCACACTCACTCACACTCACTCACTCTCACTCACACTCACTCACTCACTCTCACTCACTCTCACTCACACTCACTCACTCACACTCACTCACTCTCACTGACACTCACTCACTCACACTCACTCACTCTCACTCACACTCACTCACTCACTCACACTCACTCACACTCACTCTCACTCACTCACTCAATCTCACTCACTCTCACTCACTCTCACTCTCTCTGACTCTCACTGACTCTCACGCACACTCACTCACACTCACTCATTCTCTCACTCACACTCACTCACTCTCACTCACTCTCACTCACACTCATTCACACCCACTCACTCTCTCTCACTCACTCTCACTCACTCACACTCACTCACTCTCACTCACTCTCACTCACACTGACTCACACTCACTCACTCACACTCACACTCATTCACACCCACTCACTCTCTCTCACTCTCACTCGCACTCACTCTCACTCACTCACTCACTCTCACTCACTCTCACTGACACTCACTCACTCACACTCACTCATTCTCACTCACACTCACTGACTCACTCACACTCACTCACACCAACACACTCTCACTCACACTCACTCACACTCACTCACACTCACTCACTCTCACTCACTCTCACTCTCTCACTCACTCTCACTCACACTCACTCACTCTCACTCACACTCACTCCCTCACTCACTCTCACTCACTCACACTCACTCACACTCACTCACACTCACTCACACTCACTCACTCTCACTCAGTCACACTCACTCACTCTCTCTCACACTCACTCACACTCACTCACTCTCACTCACTCACTCTCACTCTCACTCACTCACTCACTCTCACTCACTCTCACTCACTCTCACTCTCTCACTCACTTTCACTCACACTCACTCACACTCACTCAAACTCACTCTCACTCACTCACTCTCACTCACTCACTCTCACTCACTCTCACTCACTCACACCCACTCACTCTCACTCACTCTCACTCTCTCACTCACACTCACTCACCCTCACTCACTCTCATCTCACCCTCACTCTCACTCACTCACTCACTCTCAATCACTCTCACTCACTCTCACTCTCTCACTCACTCTCACTCACACTCACTCACACTCACTCACACTCACTCACACTAACTCTCACTCACTCACTCACTCTCACTGACTCTCACTCACTCACACCCACTCACTCTCACTCACACTCACTCACACTCACTCACACTCACTCACTCACTCTCACTCACTCTCATCTCACCCTCACTCTCACTCACTCACTCACTCACACTCACTCACACTCACTCTCACTCACTCACTCTCACTCACTCACTCTCACTCACACTCACTCCCTCTCATCTCACTCTCACTCACTCTCATCTCAGTCACTCACCCACTCTCACTCACTCTCACTCACTCTCACTCTCCCACTCTCTCACTCACTCACTCTCACTCTCACTCACTCTCACTCACTCTCACTCACACTCACTCACTCACACTCAATCACTCTCACTCACACTCACTCACTCACTCACACTCACTCACACTCACTCTCACTCACTCACTCACTCTCACTCACTCTCACTCACTCTCACTCTCTCACTCACTCTCACTCACTCTCACGCAAACTCACTCACACTCACTCACTCTCACTCACTCACTCACTCTCACGCACTCTCACTCATTCTCACTCCCTCACTCACTCTCACTCACACTCACTCACACTCACTCACTCACTCTCACTCACTCACTCTCACTCACTCACTCTCACTCACTCTCACTCACTCACACTGACTCACTCTCTCTCACACTCACTCACACTCACTCACACTCACTCACTCTCACTCACTCTCACTCTCTCACTCACTCTCACTCACACTCACTCACTCTCACTCACACTCACTCCCTCACTCACTCTCACTCACTCACACTCACTCACTCTCACTCACACTCACTCACACTCACTCACTCTCACTCACACTCACTCAATCACACTCACTCACTCTCACTCACTCTCACTCACTCACACCGACTCACTCTCACTCACACTCACTCACACTCACTCACACTCACTCACTCTCACTCTCTCACTCACTCTCACTCACACTCACTCACTCTCACTCTCACTCACTCCCTCACTCACTCTCACTCACTCACACTCACTCACTCTCACTCACACTCACTCACACTCACTCACTCTCACTCACACTCACTCACTCACTCACACTCACTCACACTCACTCTCACTCACTCACTCACTCTCACTCACTCTCACTCTCTCACTCACTCTCACTCACTCTCACACACACTCACTCACACTCACTCATTCTCTCACTCACACTCACTCACTCTCACTCACTCTCACTCACACTCACTCACTCCCTCTCACTCACTCTCACTCACACTCACTCACACTCACTCACTCACACTCACTCACTCTCACTCACTCTCACTCACACTCACTCACACTCACTCACTCACACTCACTCACTCTCACTCACTCTCACTCACAATCACTCACACTCACTCACACTCACTCACTCTCACTCACTCACACACTCACTCTCACTCACACTCACTCACACTCACTCACTCTCACTCACTCACTCTCATCTCACTCTCACTCTCACTCACTCACTCACTCTCACTCACTCTCACTCACTCTCACTCTCTCACTCACTCTCACTCACACTCACTCACACTCACTCAAACTCACTCTCACTCACTCACTCTCACTCACTCACTCTCACTCACTCTCACTCACTCACACCCACTCACTCTCACTCACACTCACTCACACTGACTCACACTCACTCACTCTCACTCACTCTCATCTCACCCTCACTCTCACTCACTCACTCGCTCTCACTCACTCTCACTCACTCTCACTCTCTCACTCACTCTCACTCACTCTCACTCACACTCACTCACACTCACTCACACTAACTCTCACTCACTCACTCTCACTCACTCACTCTCACTCACACTCACTCACTCTCATCTCACTCTCACTCACTCTCACTCACACTCACTCACACTCACTCACTCACACTCACTCACTCTCACTCACTCTCACTCACACTCACTCACTCTCACTCACACACTCTCACTCACTCTCACTCACACTCACTCAGACTCACTCACACTCACTCACTCTCACTCACTCTCATCTCACTCTCACTCTCACTCACTCACTCACTCTCACTCACTCTCACTCACTCTCACTCTCTCACTCACTCTCACACTCTCACTCACACTCACTCACACTCACTCATACTCACTCTCACTCACTCACTCTCACTCACTCACTCTCACTCACTCTCACTCACACCCACTCACTCTCACTCACACTCACTCACACTCACTCACACTCACTCACTCACTCTCACTCTCATCTCACCCTCACTCTCACTCACTCACTCACTCTCACTCACTCTCACTCACTCTCACTCTCTCACTCACTCTCACTCACTCTCACTCACACTCACTCACACTCACTCTCACTCACTCACTCTCACTCACTCACTCTCACTCACACTCACTCACACTCACTCACTCTCACTCACACTCACTCACTCACATGCACTCACTCTCACTCACTCACTCACTCACACTCACTCACTCTCACTGACACTCACTCACTCACACTCACTCATTCTCACTCACACTCACTGACTCACTCACACTCACTCACACTCTCTCTCACTCACTCACTCACTCACTCTCACTCACTCTCACTCTCTCACTCACTCTCACTCACTCTCACGCACACTCACTCACACTCACTCACACTCACACTCACTCTCACTCACTCACTCATTCTCACTCACTCTCACTCACTCTCACTCTCTCACTCTCACTCACTCTCACGCACACTCACTCACACTCACTCACTCTCTCTCACTCACTCTCACTCACTCTCACTCACACTCACTCACTCACACTCACTCACTCTCACTCAATCTCACTCACACTCACTCACACTCACTCACTCACACTCACTGACTCTCACTCACTCTCACTCACTCTCACTCTCACTCACACTCACTGACTCACTCACACTCACTCACACTCTCTCTCACTCACTCACTCACTCACTCTCACTCACTCTCACTCACTCACTCTCACTCACTCACTCTCACTCACACTCACTCACACTCACTCACACTCGCACACTCTCACTGACACTCACTCACTCACACTCACTCACTCTCACTCACATTCACTCACACTCACTCACACTCACTCTCACTCACTCACTCACTAACTCTCACTCACTCTCACTCTCTCACTCACTCTCACTCACTCTCACGCACACTCACTCACACTCACTCACACTCACACTCACTCTCACTCACTCACTCATTCTCACTCTCTCACTCTCTCACTCTCACTCACTCTCACGCACACTCACTCACACTCACTCACTCTCTCTCACTCACTCTCACTCACTCTCACTCACACTCACTCACCCTCACTCTCACTCACTCACTCACTCTCACTCACTCTCACTCACTCTCACTCACACTCACTCACACTAACTCTCACTCACTCACTCACTCACTCACTCTCACTGACTCTCACTCACTCACACCCAATCACTCTCACTCACACTCACTCACACTCACTCACACTCACTCACTCACTCTCACTCACTCTCATCTCACCCTCACTCTCACTCACTCACTCTCACTCACTCTCACTCACACTCACTCACTCACACTCACTCACTCTCACTCACTCTCACTCACACTCACTCACACTCACTCACTCACACTCACTCACTCTCACTCACTCTCACTCACAATCACTCACACTCACTCACACTCACTCACTCTCACTCACTCACACACACTCACTCTCACTCACACTCACTCAAACTCACTCACTCTCACTCACTCACTCTCATCTCACTCTCACTCTCACTCACTCACTCACTCTCACTCACTCTCACTCACTCTCACTCTCTCACTCACTCTCACTCACACTCACTCACACTCACTCAAACTCACTCTCACTCACTCACTCTCACTCACTCACTCTCACTCACTCTCACTCACTCACACCCACTCACTCTCACTCACACTCACTCACACTGACTCACACTCACTCACTCTCACTCACTCTCATCTCACCCTCACTCTCACTCACTCACTCGCTCTCACTCACTCTCACTCACTCTCACTCTCTCACTCACTCTCACTCACTCTCACTCACACTCACTCACACTCACTCACACTAACTCTCACTCACTCACTCTCACTCACTCACTCTCACTCACACTCACTCACTCTCATCTCACTCTCACTCACTCTCACTCACACTCACTCACACTCACTCACTCACACTCACTCACTCTCACTCACTCTCACTCACACTCACTCACTCTCACTCACACACTCTCACTCACTCTCACTCACACTCACTCAGACTCACTCACACTCACTCACTCTCACTCACTCTCATCTCACTCTCACTCTCACTCACTCACTCACTCTCACTCACTCTCACTCACTCTCACTCTCTCACTCACTCTCACACTCTCACTCACACTCACTCACACTCACTCATACTCACTCTCACTCACTCACTCTCACTCACTCACTCTCACTCACTCTCACTCACACCCACTCACTCTCACTCACACTCACTCACACTCACTCACACTCACTCACTCACTCTCACTCTCATCTCACCCTCACTCTCACTCACTCACTCACTCTCACTCACTCTCACTCACTCTCACTCTCTCACTCACTCTCACTCACTCTCACTCACTCACTCTCACTCACTCACTCTCACTCACACTCACTCACACTCACTCACTCTCACTCACACTCACTCACTCACATGCACTCACTCTCACTCACTCACTCACTCACACTCACTCACTCTCACTGACACTCACTCACTCACACTCACTCATTCTCACTCACACTCACTGACTCACTCACACTCACTCACACTCTCTCTCACTCACTCACTCACTCACTCCCACTCTCTCACTCACTCTCACTCACTCTCACGCACACTCACTCACACTCACTCACACTCACACTCACTCTCACTCACTCACTCATTCTCACTCACTCTCACTCACTCTCACTCTCTCACTCTCACTCACTCTCACGCACACTCACTCACACTCACTCACTCTCTCTCACTCACTCTCACTCACTCTCACTCACACTCACTCACTCACACTCACTCACTCTCACTCAATCTCACTCACACTCACTCACACTCACTCACTCACACTCACTGACTCTCACTCACTCTCACTCACACTCACTCACACTCACTCACACTCACTCACTCTCACTCACTCACACTCACTCACTCTCACTCACACTCACTCACACTCACTCACTCTCACTCACTCTCATCTCACCCTCACTCTCACTCACTCACTCACTCTCACTCACTCTCACTCACTCTCACTCTCTCACTCACACTCACTCACACTCACTCACACTCACTCACTCACTCTCACTCACTCTCATCTCACCCTCACTCTCACTCACTCACTCTCACTCACTCTCACTCACACTCACTCACTCACACTCACTCACTCTCACTCACTCTCACTCACACTCACTCACACTCACTCACTCACACTCACTCACTCTCACTCACTCTCACTCACAATCACTCACACTCACTCACACTCACTCACTCTCACTCACTCACACACACTCACTCTCACTCACACTCACTCACACTCACTCACTCTCACTCACTCACTCTCATCTCACTCTCACTCTCACTCACTCACTCACTCTCACTCACTCTCACTCACTCTCACTCTCTCACTCACTCTCACTCACACTCACTCACACTCACTCAAACTCACTCTCACTCACTCACTCTCACTCACTCACTCTCACTCACTCTCACTCACTCACACCCACTCACTCTCACTCACACTCACTCACACTGACTCACACTCACTCACTCTCACTCACTCTCATCTCACCCTCACTCTCACTCACTCACTCGCTCTCACTCACTCTCACTCACTCTCACTCTCTCACTCACTCTCACTCACTCTCACTCACACTCACTCACACTCACTCACACTAACTCTCACTCACTCACTCTCACTCACTCACTCTCACTCACACTCACTCACTCTCATCTCACTCTCACTCACTCTCACTCACACTCACTCACACTCACTCACTCACACTCACTCACTCTCACTCACTCTCACTCACACTCACTCACTCTCACTCACACACTCTCACTCACTCTCACTCACACTCACTCAGACTCACTCACACTCACTCACTCTCACTCACTCTCATCTCACTCTCACTCTCACTCACTCACTCACTCTCACTCACTCTCACTCACTCTCACTCTCTCACTCACTCTCACACTCTCACTCACACTCACTCACACTCACTCATACTCACTCTCACTCACTCACTCTCACTCACTCACTCTCACTCACTCTCACTCACACCCACTCACTCTCACTCACACTCACTCACACTCACTCACACTCACTCACTCACTCTCACTCTCATCTCACCCTCACTCTCACTCACTCACTCACTCACTCACTCTCACTCACTCTCACTCTCTCACTCACTCTCACTCACTCTCACTCACTCACTCTCACTCACTCACTCTCACTCACACTCACTCACACTCACTCACTCTCACTCACACTCACTCACTCACATGCACTCACTCTCACTCACTCACTCACTCACTCACACTCACTCACTCTCACTGACACTCACTCACTCACACTCACTCATTCTCACTCACACTCACTGTCTCACTCACACTCACTCACACTCTCACTCACTCACTCACTCACTCTCACTCACTCTCACTCTCTCACTCACTCTCACTCACTCTCACGCACACTCACTCACACTCACTCACACTCACACTCACTCTCACTCACTCACTCATTCTCACTCACTCTCACTCACTCTCACTCTCTCACTCTCACTCACTCTCACGCACACTCACTCACACTCACTCACTCTCTCTCACTCACTCTCACTCACACTCACTCACTCACACTCACTCACTCTC